>NW_027106467.1:654968-685335 GCF_000696795.3 Halyomorpha halys
TTTTTATTTTATTTCTTTTTCTTCTTTTTTTTGTTTTCTTTTTTTTTTTGTTTTAGTATGTATGAGATCATTCATCACTATTACCTATTGCCCACAACTGTGTGGCAGATTGTAATATCTATCAATAAATAAATCTATCAATAAAAAAAATTATTTAAGATTCTTTTTAAATGCAAAGTTGTATACACTTTTTAATTGTAAGTTTCAGTATTATTTTTTTATTTTAATTTTGAATAATTTACAATAAAAAAATAACTTGGTTAAGTTTGGAAATATTTTTTTCTTTAAAACGGGTTGGAAAAATGGGTAGAGTGCTGGTGGCTCAATAAATTTAGTTCTAAGAGACACAAATAGGTAGTTTACAAAAATTTAGAAGAATAAAGTTTGACGTCAATATTTTAATAAATGTATATTCAAAATGTGTTTATGCTCCTCCAGTAAAATTAGTAATATGTCAGAAATGACACTATTAAAGCAAGACAGCGATATGTAAAATCCCAAGTTTTTCAAATGAACTTGAATGGAATACAAAATAAAATATATGCAAATCGCTGCTTTCCTTAATTAGTGATACATCTGTGAAAAAAAAGGTTCTAGTTTTATTTTGAAATAGACGTGTTTTAACGATAGTACCGTAAATAATTTTTTTTTTCTCTTTTGTAGTTTATCTACAAACTGTACTAAAGCTGGTAAGGGTGTGACTAAGTAACCTAAGTCAATGGTACAATCTTATATTGCGCCAAATACAAAATTAATAAAAGAATCTCAATGACAGATGTGCCACTATTAAAGCAAAGCAGAGTGATGTATAAATATTGAGTTATGTATAATACTTTCGATAATTTTACACGTAAAATATAAATTAATATTTGTTTAAATTTACTTTCCTTCCATTTCCGAAATTAAAACTTAATATTTTAAGTAAGTGTATCATATACGATATCGAATGGAGAGTTATGCTGCGCGAATCGATTTTTATAATCCTCAATCTTAGCTTAGACCTCTGCCATGGTGATCTATTAATTTTTTCTGTTTTTTGTTCGGTAATTTGCGCCATGGTCAATTCTATGGCCTTTTTGAATGTTCTTGCATCAGGAACTACTGACTCTTCATGAAGAACAGACAGCTTTTTTATATAGTAATACATATATTCATTAGCATTCTTTAAAAAAAAAATTTAACTATTAATTTTCATCAACTTACTTGTTTATAGAGATTATTTGTTTCCATTATTAATAGTAAAAAATAGCTTTTTAAATATCCAATATATGGTATGTGTTAAATGAACAGATCATAAGAAATAACAAGCTAAGATGAAATGTTAAAAAGTTTAGCTGTATGTTAATAACTATTAACTGTACCATAGCAAATCATTATAATATTGGTATGAACTAAAATCAACCACTTCATTGCAAGAGTTAAACAGTTGATATTATTTTTTGCCTTGCCACAATTATGAGATCTTCCTGAAAAGAAGGAACTAACTAGACATACTATCTGGTATCCTGGTTTGAACCAGGACATAGCAGTAGGCTTCATTTTCCTAATAAATGGAAGAGTAACTATTACTCTAATACTACTACTATTATTACTAATATACAACTATTATTCTCCTCTATTCTCCTGGGGTTTAATAACCATATTCATTTTTTCACCCTGTTAATTCTAGCTTGATTATTTATTATTGAAAATATCTCACCAATACCTTTTTTTTTTTCTTTTTTTGAACTAAAAAATTATTTCATTACTGTGAAGTTTTACTGAGCCAAATGATGATGCATGAATTAATTGATAATGAATGAATCCTCACAGATGAAGAGAAGCCAGTATGCATGTACTGACACTTAAGTCAGTTTATCACTGTGTTTCTTTGATCCAATTTTTGGCATTTAATTACTATTATAGTCTCTTCCCCTCTTCCTTCTTATTTATATTCTTTGTAAACCATTAATCAGTAATTTACAACCGTAGTAAAATAAAAGCAAAATGTAATTTCAGTAATCAAGTCATTTTTATAAATATCAAGAATTAGTTTTCATCACTATGATAATTGTCCATGCAATTCTGTATAGGTTGATGAACTAAAAATAAACTTAAACTAACATTTTTTTTTTCAGAGACTTTGCTCCTCTGCAAGGTGGGTAAAATTTGGATTTGTTTAAGGTGAATGTAGTGTATTCAAGCAATTTAATCTGATATATCAAAACAAGGGAAAGTAAGAAATGATTAAATTAGATTATAAATTATTAGATATGATTTTTTAATAATAATTAGTATATTCTAGCTAGATTGCAACTTAGTTATAACTTTTTTTGAAAATTAATTAAAAATCTCAATTTACAAAGAGTATTATATTTTTGTATGATTATCACTTATACACTTATTTTTGCATGTGTGTTATATTCTTTTGTAAAGATATGGTTAAGTAAAGTGGGCTCTTGAAACCGAGTTTTGTAATAATTAAAAGGAAGATGGTACGGGTACAGCCTAAGAAAAAATTCAAATAGTTTAATTACTGTTTGAGTTTAATTAATGTTTGAATTTAATTACTGTTTGAGTTTTTTCTTAGCCCGCACCCTTTATCTTCCTTTTGATTATTAGACACAGTCAGTAAACAATCTTCCAACAAATTTTGTAATGTTTGACTTTTATTATTTTTGTAATGTTTAACATGCATAATTTTAGTTACTATAAAAGATGGGGCTGGATAAAAAGTAATTTCAATTACGATTACTTACTAATTAATTGGTAATTGCAAGTACTTGATGAACCGCTGTAATTATATTTGTGATCTGGAATTACAATTACTAGTTTAGCTTAATGATTGCAATTACTAATTACAATAAATTGTAGTTGTTATTACTTTTTCCCAACATTGATTAAAGTGCTATATTATTAGACGGGTATGAATGAGTGGTGGGCTTAACAAATACAGATATTTCAGTAATAGGTTAAAACTATAATAGATTCAGAGTTACATTACATGTTGTGTTTTTGGAAAATGACCACTTTTGTAATATTAAAGAATTTTTTTTACTGAAGAGTTGTATCCATCATGAGTGGATTGTTATTCTACATATGTGATTGTGAATAGGATAAAAATAAAAATATACCAGAATTTTTACAATACTTTTAATATAAAAACAAATGTTATAACATTCACTCTAAGTAAATGCTCTCTAAGTTTTCACAATAATATTTACAAACAACATATTTTCACAAAAAAATCATCACATGGTCCCTCTAAAGGAACTTACTGTGTCAATAATTTAAATAAATTAAACATTTAAAGATCAATACGATTTGACTGGGGTGATACAACAGAGGCAGTGTATTTTTCCATGTCATCTGGTATATCGAAGCTATCTAACTCTTGTGCAAGCTGCATGTATCTCTTTCTCACATGATGAGCTGCTGATTTAGGTTGGCGGTTTCTTGTGAAGATGCCTTTTTTGTTGCCTCCAACTCGGGTAGTAGCTGTTTGAAAATTATTGAAATGTTTCAGTTAAACAGTATTGTTAGTTTGATTTGTATGTAGTATAGTATTATTATTTTGCTTATTTTATCTAACTTCTCATGAATTTTTAATTGAGCGATTCTCTTAAAAATTAGTTCATACAGTTAGTTTATCAAATGAATGGTTAAATTTATTATGATAATATATTTGCTGTTGACCGTTGATATATGAGGTGATGGTTGGAAGTGCCGTCAGTGAAGTGAAGAAGACCAATAATTGAATCTAATTTTATTGTGCCAATGTTCTGGGTCAAATTGTAGGCTTTCTTCAATGCTACAAACAAAATTCTATTACGGTTGTTATCTTGTTTGTATTTAGCCCTGAAAAAGGTCTGAACTTTTTTCGAGTAGGTTGGAACAATAAATTTTAGTTAATTTGAACATTAATGTCTTCTTAACTTCATTGACGTCACCTCTGACCATCTTCTCCTTATAGATTTACTATATTTTGATGTAAATTACAAAAGACCAAGAATAAAGAAAACTTTTCTTCATACTTGCCATTTTTGAACTAAAGGTTTTGGATCTTTTAAAAAAACTATAACTGGCTATATGAATAGATCATTTCTAAAAAATGTTATTAGTTATTAAATATTGTTCAACAAAAAATCATTACCACTATCCTATTTTTAAAAGAAATTTGGCAAATGTCACTAATTTATATAGAAAATTTATTATATTTTATTTTTTCTTATGAATACATAAGTTTCTTATAAAAATCTTATGTATAATTAAATGATTAGGAATAATTTTAATTGAATAAGAAGGGCATTGAGTTCCATAATTATTTGTTTGGATTGAATTTTAATTTTGTTTTTACCTAATATTGTCAACTGAGAAGTGAAATTTTGTAATAAGAAAACAATGTCATAATTATAATAAGATGCTACCAGGTCAATGTTACACTGCTATTTCATGAAAAAATCATTTCACTTACATTGATCAGTCTTGAAGTCTGCAAAGTTCCAAATCATCTCACCAATAAAGAAACTTTTATTCCTAAGTGTATCAAATGCTTTAAAATGTTCCGAAAGCAATTCTATTTGATACTCCTCAGACCATATGTATTCTGGCATCTAAAAACAATATTTCAATAATAATAGGTAGGTGAACAATAGTTTAATTTATGTTTTGTTTGTTCTGGCCTATGGGCACAGCACATTTTGTATATGTTATGTTATACCAAAAATCTTTGTTGGGTTAGGTCAGTTACCTTTCGAGACTTCCAAAGACTTGTTTAATTTATTGGGCTAAAAAGAATTATTTATATAGTCAGTACCCAACCAGAGGAAAGAAGGTCTTTGTAAAAGAACACCCCATCTAAGCAGCATGTCATCTGATTTTTCAGTTAAATCGGAATGTTAGTTTCAAATCAAAAGCTAAGATGCTTTTTATGTCGCCCAAGTTCCTGTCATTATATTGAATAACACCCGAATTAAAAAGTGGTTTGATTTTTATTTTATAAAAAAATTACACCTGAAACTGAATAAGTCGATGTTGAATGTTAAATTTATTTTTTAAGAGATTGTACAATAACCTGTCAATATAAGCAAACCTTGAGGTCAAGAAATGAGATTCCAGGAAACTTTGATTTTCCGTAATTTCTGACCCTCCAAATTCAATTCCTCAGGCTCAGTGGTACGTCAAATTGTAATATTCATTTTGTTACAGAGTCTTTTATTCAGGTTAAAGAGTTCAATTTTATCTCTGGATGTAATGAGGAAATAGAGTTGATTTTGAAATATTAAGTTTTTTGATTTGTCCGATTTTGAATTTTGACAATGCTTGTTTGTATGTTATATAAAAAACAATCAAATTTGGATGTTTTTGTACCTCTAAATCCTCTCTCCCCCCAAAACTATGTGTAAATGGGTAAATTTCTTTGGTAATAATTTGCCTGTTTTTTTAAAATAGTAAATAGAATTTTACCAGATGAAGTCCTGGCATCGTGTCTGCACCATATTCCATAATTATTACAGGCTTGTTGTGCTTCATGTGCCAATTTTCCGCCTCTGATTCGAGATTCAATTGTATCACTTCAGTTTTTCCAGGCTCAGTGTACCATCCATTGTATCGGTTAAAACCAATGATGTCCATGAATTGTCCCTGAAACATTAGCATTGTTATAATTTTTTTAATTGTTATTTTTGTTTAAGTTATGGGTATATATTGTTAGTTTTATATATACTTCTTTGTTTTAAAACAACTAGTTATTCAATAAAAATTGTAACTATTGGTTTTTGATTTAAGAATATATTATGAAAAAAATTATACTGCTACTACAAATATGGAGTAATAATCAATCAAATTTTGTAAAAGTCAATAAATTACTGTTTAAATGCCAAAAGAAGTAATAATCTAAAACCAGAAATTTATGAAGAGTTATGAGAGTACATTTGTATCCTAGGATTAAAAAGTTTTGTAAGGAAAAATATATTTTGCTAAAATTTTTGATTTGGGGTAGTGCATTGCTCACCATTATAAAAAAATCATTTTCATGTCTGTCTTACAAATGATGTTGCCACCAGTAGGTTGATGTCTTTTAATAAGAGTTGAATTGTAAAATCCCTATAGTAGTTTTCGAAATGAAAATATATTTGGAATTGATAGGGGGAGACAGTAAATGATAGTGTCTGCAGTAATAATTTCAAACTTTATCGACTAGGATAATTATAGCACATTTAGTTTTTCTTGTTTTAAAGAGGAGGGACATAAGTTTTTATTGGTATAAAACTAACATTCTTATCAGGTGGAAGTTCCATATTATGTTCAAAATAGACACGCAATTTTAAATGTAGCTGAGGGAGTTGAGGCATCACCTTAGCAACCTCGAATCAGCTGTGCTGGTTTGAAAAAAAACACTATGTATCTAACATTAATGAGCCAAATTCTCTCCTTTTATCTTGGTCTATAGAGTTTTGCTGACTTTTCTACTAAATTCACTCATTGAAAAATAACTTAAAACCTAGTATTTCTTAGATCAGGTGTAAAATTTTAGTCAATTTAATATTATACTAACCACTTTTCTTCTTTTTTCAAAATGAAATTTGGTAAACCTTCAACTCAAATATATTTAATGTGCATGAATGTATGTACATAATCATATACAAAGTATTTTTTATGTTTACTTGTTTCTATTATTATTATTATTAGTGATTTAGTAGATATAAATATTATAAGTATTATAAGTATATAATAAGTATACATAAACTAAGAACTAACTATAATAAGTTACTCTATTTTATTTTGTACATAAATGGGTATTCCAAAGGCACGTGCATATGTTTTATCACACAAACATGCATATAACATTTTTTTTTGTTAGTCTTTTTAGTTTTAATGAAAACACATAAAACACAATTTATTATTTTACAGTTTTATAAAGAATAGAAACAGACACATACATGAATGTTAGTTTATATACATTTGATTATGCTATGCAAAAATTAGAAGCAAAAGAACGGCTTTGAAAATGTTATATGCTTGGAATGGGTTATTAAAGCATGCATATAAAGCTAAGTTCTTAGAAATTGCATTTACTCACAGCATACTCATAACCTGGTGCTTGCGCAATGGCTGAAGTCACGGGGCGATAATCTAGGTTTTTCACATGATTCACCACAGATCTGATAAGAAAATAAAGGTTTCTACTGATTTTTGTAAGTTTTATTGGGCATTTTATGACCTACATTAAACCCTACCGTATGTTGGAAGGAAGGGTATACTATCTACAGGAATATTACTGGTTATTTATTTTAAAAAATAAAACAAATCTGTTTCATGGAAAATCTTGTGAATACAAAAATTAAAGGGCATCTCAGAACAAATTAATCTGCCCCTTTATTATACACATTAAAAATTAATGTTTAATAACTTTAAACGAAAACATCAAATATAGTTTACCAATACACATTACAATATATTTATTGGCTATTATTGAATTATTTATTTATTTTTTCTTAAGTAATTTTCTTTTTCAAAGGCACTAATTTAAAATATTTACTGATTGTTTTCTTCTTTTTGGGCCAGGTAGAGATTTTATACTTTAAATCTTAAACATTTTATTAACTATACATCAATATTATATTGTTCGCTTCAACATTTTGGACAGTCTGCCCATCTCCAGATTTTTTCTCTTTGATTATTGTAGTTAGATCTTGATTTTTTTCCCCCTTTCATGATTTGCTTTTTAAACCTATATCTTTGAATTATTTGTTTAATGGTCACATTTAAATTTTTTTTTACACAATTACTAATTAAAATATTATCGTCTTTTGTCCTTTTAAATATTTTTGTACTGACTAAAAATATAAAAGATGACAAAATTTAAATAGAAATTGTATAAACAAATTTTAAAAAGTAACCGTTAAACTAATAGTTTTAAGAGTTGTAAAGTTGTAAAAACTAATTATAAACAGGAAAAAAAAAAACATTAGGTCTAACCATAATGATCAATTATAAATTACCTGAAGATGGAGGATGGTGTGAACCATTGAGGTGAATAATATATTATTAATGTAAAATTAGTGAAAAATAAAAGTTTTATTTTTACTATTTGATAAAATTTAAAATATCGTGATGCTAAATATTTGAAATATTAAGTTTAATAAAATTAAAATTTTTATTTTGTCCAATATGTTATAAGGGTCTGAGATTTCTTGGTTTAAGAGAAATAATGAAAAATTACCATTTATTATAAAAAAACTGTTAGTTATGGTGATATATGTGAGTTTCATGCTACATAGATTTGCGAACACCATTTAAATTTTGTGAAAAGAGATAACTTTGACATATTTTACTAATAACTTGAAAATGCTTCATCATTGATTTTTAACTACTTAAATAATAATAATAACAATGAACTTTCTGTATTTCAGTGAGATGGATAAAACTTTAAAATAGAATAAAGCAAATTAGCTTCATTTACGTCACTATAACATGTTAATCAGTAATAAAAATAATTATTTCTGAAGAGAACTTTTTCGGAATTGATTAATTATTATTATTTAAAATAAGTGTTATCTTGTATCCTAGGTAGAAATAAAAACCAAAACACGAGAAAAGAAAATTTGTGTAAATAACTAAGGAATGAAGGCAAAAATAAAAATTAAGATTAATAAGTTATTTTACTTAAATACATGTGAGGAATAGATTAACCATTAGTTTCAAGTTATTTTTATCTAATTGGTTCTTTTTTAGTCCCTTGAGTTTAACAAATTAAAAAAAAAAATGTAAGCATACAGATAATTATTTTCAAAATCAATCGGAAACTTTATATTCTTAGAAAATAGTATACATACTTTTATTTCGTTAAGTACCAGAACATATTCTATGATTTGCTAAATTGCAAGCAGAAAGTATCAGTATCTATGACTAATTTTATCCTGTTGGATAAATAACCTAATTGGTCTAACTATATTGACATAGATGACTTAACTAACATCTAACTATCAACTAATTCATGATGTTTTCAAAGAAAAAAAAAATATTTTCATTAGAAAATCATTCAAATAATTTCAGATATTATAGACGATTTTACAAAGTATAATTATTATTAAATTAACAATTGCCATTTATAAAAATAAAAATATATTAATAATTATTATAAGATATGATCTCAAAAATGCTGTATTTGAATTATGATTAAATCTTCAAAAAAAGAAAGGATAATTAGAAGAATGATTCCATGAAACCATTTATAAGAAAGATTATATAAATGTGATTTTTCCTTAGAGAATTATATAGTTTCTCACTATATGTGTTCATCCCCCTAATCTCTCTTTTTTTTGTAAATTTTGATGTTATTTTTGTTGGATGGTAACAGTGGCATTTAGTTTATCTTTTGAGAGTATGTTATTTTTCAACCTTCTCCAGCACACCTAATTGATCCCTATGGAATACGATACCTTTTTTAAATGGATTTTGAAAGAAAATACAAGTGAATAAAGACATTTTTAGTGGAATTTACATTAGACACTTTATTGATCAAGCACAGCCTGTAGGTGTGAATATCCAAAAATCACAAAAAACGTTTTTTATGATTTACATGGAAATGGTGAGTAAAATCAAACAATTCTAAAAAAAAAAATTGTTTCAATTCAATTAATTTTAATTAATTGGGTTCCTATGGAAAATTGAATTTTTGATTTTCTGCTCCATTTGCATGCAAATTAGTAAAAAACTGTGATTTTTATCTTTAGGGCGTGTCAGATCAAATGAGTTTCAGACATGAATTAATCTTAAAATTTGATTTTATAGAATCCAGAAAGTCACCTTATACCATTGGAATTTCCAATTAGATGCACTAGAAAAGTACTGGAGAAGATTAGAAAATTAACAATTCTATCAAAAAAATATACCAGACGTCATGACACAGCGAAAATTAAATCAAAATTCCAAAAATTGTAAAGGTTAAGGAGGGAGGACACACCCTACACATGAATCGTAGTATGAGTGATCAATATATTTGTTGGTTTGACACAAAATGGGAAGAAAAGCAACAACTAAGAAAGTATGACAGCGCTAGAGTATTGTAGCAAGTATTTAGTCAAAAGTTACATGCGAGAAACATATAGAAGAATAAATGAAGATGGGACTTATGGATTACTCGGATGAGTCAACAATATTGTTTAGCAACTCACCGCTAGTTCGACCGAGTACCATTTGTTGAGAGCGGCTGTAACAGGTCTCTTAGTTTCCAATGATTTAACATGCTTGACAATTGATCTAAAATTTACCCCCTGTATTAACTTATTAATTATATATTAATTAATTATTATATATTAATTAATTAACCCATATTAACTTAAAATTGAAATTCCAGCATTAACTAAATGAAGAGTTGGTTAATGTCTATTTTACAGTATGGTCATTATTCTCAAGAGAAAAAAAAAACAAACAAAAAAAACAATGGCCAATAACCCAAAAAAATATCAGTATTCTCTTTGTGGTATAAGTTAGTTGCATTCAAATTAAATCGTGATGTTTAAATACTGTTCAATGACTGATCAACACGATATAACAAACATAGATTTTGCATAATGCTCTGAGGGTTCTTAGTTTATAAAAATGTGATGAAAAGAAAAACTGATATTGTTCTGGAATAGTTCAGTATAATAAGTTTTTGATTTGTGACTAAGATTTTAACGAGTAGTTATGAAAAAACATCCATTTGGTTGCAAACCTTTTTTATTATCTTAATACTCCTATAGTTCAGTTATTCTGGCCATTTTCAAGGATCTTACTCCATTATTATAAGGACATCTTACATTACACGAACCACAGCCAAAACATTGGTAGTTAAATGTAATTGCAGGCCATTTTGCCTTTATCAATTATTTAACATTTGTCAATTTTCTATAAAACTTGTTAAAGTATGACATTATGAACTAATAAATTACTCTTCATCTCAATGAGCTGAAATATTCATTATTCTTACAGTTTCAATTATTTCATTTACAATCTTTTTTTCATTTACTCATTTTTAATGATTGATTGAAGTTGATAAAGTGAATAAATGATGAAGATATTGTAAACTACTAAATGTAATAGTTGAAACTGTAAGAATATTGGATATTTTAGCACATTGTGATGAAAATTAATTTATTAGTGTATTAAGTTTTCATAATTTAAGAAGTTCTATTGAAAATTGACTAATGTTAAACAATTGACGAAGGCAAAATGGCCTGCAATTACATTTAATTACCAATGTTTTGGCCGTGGTAGTGTAATAAGATCCTTGAATTGAAAATAGTATTAAGTAAATAGGAGTATTAAGTAATAATAAAGGGTAGAGACCAAATGGATGTTTTTTTATATCTACTAAAAAAAATCTATCTCAAACAAGATTTTTAATTATACATAAACATAATTTTGATTAACTGTTCATACTTTTATTGAAATTAAATTTTAATTATAAACCAAATTTCTAGAAATTGATTAGTCAATCATAGTATTAAAAAATAAAATAAGGAAACTACCTTATATTATTATAAAGATATAAACTTATTGAAAAAAAAATTATAAATTTATAATAATATCACATCATTCTATTATCTTATAATAATTACAACTTGTTTAACAAAGTACTATTCTCACTTGATATTGTAAATTGTAAATATCACTATTATTTAATGAAGGCCAGCTTTGAACCAGTGGGGGTATTCCATATTAGAGGTGACGCACTTCAAATTATTTTCTGAATAACTTTGAGTTATTAACAACAGGCTGGTTAAAATCATTTATTTATTTAATATTCAAAAAGTAACAAATATTAAAAAAAAAATTTACGAAAGGTCCTTTTCTTCATAATCTAAAGTACTGTAATTTCTATTAACATTAGTAATAAGCTTCTAATTAATTTTAGAAGAAATCGTACTTCTAAGTATATTCTTAATTCTTTTAATTTATTGATCATAGTAGTTTGGTGGCCCTATGAATCACTGGGCCATGGGCTTGGGCTGACTCCATGATATAGTTCAGAAAATTTAATATTTAAAAAAATAACTTATAAAACAAAGGAAGTAAAGGTATCAAGAATGCTAATTCCTGAAAGAATGTTTTTCCCAAGAAAGACCATACTATACTCTAGACATTAACCTCAAATTGCCATAATAATATATGAAAAAAGTACTGGGTGCAATAAAGATGATAAATAACCTGAAATAATCAGAAGAAGCTGGGTATTGAGTTCTGGGTTCGTTGGCAACACTCCACATAATAACAGATGGCCTGTTCTTATCTCGCTGGATAAGTTCGGTGAGAGAGTCTTTGTGCTTTTTAAGAAGAACTGGTGAAAATTTGCTATAAAAATTATTAATATTACATTTGTTAAAAAATCAGGAAGTATTATGATAATACAGCTTGAAAAGTAAAATTATTGTAATTTATTCATGTTAGAACATAAAAAGCATATGTACTTTCTGGAGTTGTCTCTATATATGCAGTCGTTACATTAAAAATTGTGACGTAATTGAAAATATACTAATATATAATTGAACTCAAAAATATTGATATATCTTGATGATCTTATAAAAATATAAGAAATAGATTGTCTAGTGAAAAATGAGGAGTTGAACACTATAGATTAAAAGGGAAATAATTAAAAAATAAGAATAATGTCAGATCTAAATGATTTCTAAATATCACTAAATTGATCTAATAGACTTTCCAGAGAAGAGGCACAATACACAAAATCGCAGTGTTCTTATACAAATGAAAATTAAGATAAAACTGACTTCCTAGAATGAAAGGAAAATGAGAACATAACACAAACACACAGTATCTTTTATTTAGAGCTGATTTCTAATTCTGAGGGACTCACTGACTGCCTTCTGGACCTGGGTAGGTCTGGCGTTATTTATCAATTAAGCTTAAAGAATCCAAAAATTACGAATAAAATTGTATATCTATGGGGCAAAAATATATAATTAGCTATGAAAGGTTTCTATTATATATTCTAGATGAAAGTGTTTACTACAGTAACATTTTTTTGCAACCTACGACAGAAAACCTACATCACTAGGGCATACAAGGAATATTTAATGATATCTGTAAGGAGACATTCACAAACCTAAAATTGTCTTCTGTACAGGTTCTCATTGATTAAACAATTAGTGAGCCTGCAATTCCAATCTAGTTGAAAGCGAGATGTCGAGAATAACTAATATGTGTGGAGATACAGGGGAATCCCTCCAGCACCTGAAGGTAAGAGTTGGACCTGCCTAAGATCAACGGCATCCCCTTCCTGCCAAAATGACCTGCCTCAAGATAACAAAAAAGAGGGATTCGTAAAATGCTATGCAGTATACCTACCATGGGTTGGATAGGGAAAAGACTAGTCCAGTTCCTGGTTTAGACTTGATTATTGCAGTAATCTTCAAGAACAGTATCCTCTATATTTAAGAAAAGCTGTTGGCAGTGTTTAATGGCTGAATGGACAAGGGACACTTTTCAAGTATTAGACATTGCTAACGTCAATAAGCTTCTTTACAAAGGAGAAGGAGAAACAATTAGTTTTATCTTATCATGAGCAGAGTGGTGTTGAACCTGATGGTAATAGACCTAAAACATGTCTTCCCAAGAGCGGGTTATCCACAGTTCTACCAAAGCCAGGAGAACCACAATAGATAAAATTAAAAGGGATTAACTCCATTGAAGCTAGTTAGGATTCTTATTAAAAATAAACTTCTGAAGTGTAGTAAAATTGAGTGTAAAAGAAAACAACCATGTGCAACATTAATGATAGACTTACTCTGTATCGACACTTGGACATTCATCAATAATCATGATTCCGTTTTCATCAGCAAAGTCCATGATTTCTTCAGCATAGGGATAATGAGATGTTCTATATGCATTGGCTCCAATCCATTTCAACAGGTTATAATCTTTGGTCACTAAAGGCAAATCCAATCCCTTACCCCGTATCTGTGGAAGAAAAATAAAAAAATCTCGTTATTACCAACATGTTAATTCAGCTGTTAATTTTGAAGCATCTGAATAGATGAATTGACTTTAAATTTACAGTTGAATTACTTAATTGTATATTAATATTATTTCATTTGTGATTGATTAATACATCTATGAAAACTGTGATATTACATATTGAATTGACAATTACAAATTTTGTAGTTTTTTTTTTTCATCATTTCCTCTTCTTTGAAATGCTATAATTTACTTGATGTTATTGGCATTTATTATGTAATTTGTTCTATAGTTTATTTGAGAGTTGTGTATGTACTAATTATTTTTTAACTTCAATTACGCAATACTTCCAACACTCACTTAAAAAAAAAAAAATCATTGCAAGGACGCCTGGATATATACTTACATCTGAATCTTCATGCCTGCCAAATCCTCTCAAATAAACAGGTTTGCTATTTATCAATAGACTTGAATTTGTCCAATGTATTGTTCTTATTCCAATAGGTTGCCTATAAACATCTTCAACATTATAACTCCATTGTGTTGAAGTTGAAATTCGTATCTAAAACCATTATTTATTTTACTATTTTTAAATAATGTATGTAATAAATAACAAATTTATGTTATGTAAATTTTAGAGTCTCTAATTTAATATAAATATTCAAATTTCTTAGTTTTTTTAATTAATCTGATTATTGATTAATAATTGAAAAAATGATTTTGTTACTTCTTCAAATTTAATTCAAACTGGGCACTATTTTTATAGAAATTCAAAGCATATTATTATAACAAATTTTTTTACCTGAAGTATATATAAATAGCCTGGTTCAGGATTCATCATGTAAGGCCACCATAGTTTGGCATTAGGGATCTCTATTTTCCCAATGAAACCACTTGGTTCAATTCCATCTTTTGAGGTGCTAGCAACAGATGCCCCTTCAGCATCAACCAAATCAACCCAACAGTTTACTGAACTCCTATCTTTGGTCCCACTGTAGCTGACGTTGAAATATACAATTCCTGTTAAAAACATATTTCATATTTTTTTTATTAATAAGTCAATACATTACTATAAAAAAAAAAAAAAGTTGGCTGATTACAATTATTGTAGATGATCTTGATTTAACCTTCGGTTTATTCTTAGTGCAATATAATTTATCATAAGAATTCATTAATTATGAAAACATTTAATCTGATTTGGTAGCATGACATGAAGAATTAAAAAGATCAATCTTCGGCCCACTTTGATTCTCTCAGATTGGAATGATGTTTGTCATGGTTTAAGAATGATTATATTTGAATAATTACAAATAATTGCTAAATTAACTTTGAAAGAAAAATGGGAATGCCAAATGGAAAAAATAATTGAATAAAATCCTCTCATTATAATATTAGTAGAGAAGTTATAGAAGTAAAGAAGAGAGTATAGAACAGTGGTTCCTATCCCAAAGAAGTCATCAGACCACTAGACTGGAAACTGAACTATGTGTGGTCTACCCTCCGGTCTTAGGGCAAAGGTATTTCCTGCGCAGAAATTAAAAAAAAATTAGGTTGCATGAAAGCCCATTCTGAGTCATTTTTATTATGTATTTAACTATTAAACTTTTTTTGAACTAACACTCAAACATCAGGAAAGATAACCAATACAAGAGTTCTAACATTAAATCATCACAGAAATAATTGTTGCTGGACTCTCCTGCAAGCCATTCCTAGGTTCTTGCCAACCATGGTTGAGAACTATCGGTATGAGGAAACTAACTTAAGCTGTGATAAGGAAACTTGCTTAAAATGAATCAAAGAACAAATATTTGATGATATATCAACAAAAAAAAATGTAGTCAAGCAGGACAGGGCTTCTCTTTCCAATAAGATCGGTTCAATAAATGATCTGTTTGTCAACTAAATCTTGATAATGTGATAAAATAAATGATAAATGATAAAAAGATCTACAAGCTGAAAGTTGTTGATAAAATAAAGATGGAAAGGGCTTCCATAAATCTACTAGGACTGTAAAATCAATCCAAAACAATTTAGCGCCGTACTGTTTTGTCAATGAGTATAATCATGCAACAATTTATATTCTATAGACTAAGGGCTAAGTTTTTACCTTTGGAGCCGATTATATCAGTATATACTGTAACATCTTCGATGTAGAGGTCTGGTGTGGTAAATAAATGAACAGATCTGTGGATTCCAGCGTAATTAAAGAAATCAAATGTATATCTCTGAACAGTTTTGGCTCCGTTCAACCTGCAACAGATACAGAACCGTAAGAATATAAATTTGAATCATTGATGAAATTATTTAACTTAATAGAACATACGTTTGTATTTCATCTAATGATCCTTGAGGTACAGTGGTAGCAGTCAATGTATTGTCAACTGCAACAGTTATTCTGTTTTCGGTTCCATAGTTTAATACCTCAGTTATTTCTTGTTGGAATGGTAGGTGCCCAATTTCATGATATACCACAGGCTTGCCATTTATCCACTATAAGTTTGAGAAAAAAAATAATTTAGCTCAAATTGATTTGCTATTTACATACCTAACTATTTTAAAACATATTAATAGCATCTTACCACATGTGCAAGATAGTGGACACTGCCAAATCTGATCCAAACCCGGAGGTGTTCATCCTTCCAGGATTGAGGTACAAAGAAAGTTCTGTCATACCATACCACTCCTACATGGTCACGCAATGCTTTGTCTTCAGTTATATCATTGTAGCTGCTTGGCACTGGCATAGGAATGGTTGGGCCACTCTAGAAATGAAAGAAGTAATAAAAAGTCTAACAAAGAAATGATTCAATCAAAAGTAGGGTGTATATTTTAACTGTGTGTAGGTGAGGCATGACCAAGCAGAAAGACCTGGGATACATCATTAATGTTGGAGATATCCTGGCATTCTTGAAGGATATAAGAAGGTGGAGAGAGGTCGTGTTTTCTACGCATTACACACTTTTGTAAGGTTTGTAGCCCACCAGAGGAAAGATTCAAGAAGGATGAGTGCTACTGAAGAAGGAGGGGTAGTAGGTATAGTACCTGCTGGAAAAGATGAAAAGTGTGGCACTATTTGTTGTGGTATTTCCCTGTCTACAATAAAGTTTTGAATTTTAATGAGGTTAGAAGATCGTACATTTTATATTGGTTTCATAACTTCTAGAACACAGTTTTGGAAGTCAAAATTAAATATGTAGTGCTGTTTTTTTAGAAGTGACGATGGATTTCTTTCAAAATTCGTTCTTTTAATACTTTTTTCGCTGTTTTGCAAATCTCTGCAGTCCCTCCAAATTAAGTTAATAAAGGGTTAAAAATTCGTATGTCACTGGAGATGGTGATGGAGAAGTACCAAACACTTTTGTGGTCTCAGCTTTTTCCTTTTACTTCACGCCATTCATCTCTCCGTTTTTCGTGGTTTTAAAGCATTAAGGATACAATTATCCAACTGAAGAGTTGGCTTTATAGAATAATTCATAAACCCTGATGAAAACCTGCAAGGTGGGATAGGGTTGAAGAAATAGTTTTTTTACTATTCTGACCATCCTACTTGGATCTACTCATCTCATTCCATAGAAAGATTAATAAACAAAGAAAAAAAATGGAACTCTACGACCTCAGAAGGAGGAAGGTGCCACTCCTCTCCTCTCTCCACCCCTCTGAAGTATCAGGTACTTGTAACATTGAAACGTATCATAATTGGAGCTACTTAACACCACTGAAGTGGTACAATACCACGCAAGAAAAACACTTGTCCCAGTTAGAGTGGGTTTTATTTACCCTTATATGATTGGGGAAACAATAAGTCATTTCTTGCAAAGAAAAACATGTTATTAAATTAGTAAATGAAAAAAATATTGAAATTTCAACCTTGATTGTGAGATTTATAGAAGAATGCATTACCTTTGAGAGCCTTTCAGCGAACCAAGTTTCTTTGAATCCTTGAGCAGAATCGTTGCTGGCACGGAACCTCCATATTCCATCCAATGATTTGACTTGCCTCGTCTCGCTATCCCGAGGGTAGAGGATACCGCTTTGGGCTTGGCAAAGAGTCACTAGTGCTCCAACTACCAGCCAGCATGATAGCTCCATACCTGTTGATTGATTATATAAATTAGACTACAATACTCTAATAAAATAACAGAGTCATCAATTCACGAAATTACATTATAAAAGGGTAAAATATTCTGTAGGGGTATCGAGTATAAGTAAGTCATAAGATTTAAAATATGGTAAAGATATAAAGTATGATGAGGTGTTTCATAGTTGACCGTAGATTAGTATGAAGAGGAGATGGTCGGACGAAGTTGGCTGGACCAGGAGGAGGAAATTTTGAAACAGATGGGAATGAGAAGGGTGGGGATGCTTGCCCAGAATAGGATTGATTGGACGAAGAGAGGAGCCCAAGTTCTTGTAGGACTATAGCACCAAAAATTAAAATATTAAACTGCTGCCCAGCATTGAAAAGAGAAATTGTAGTAAAGAGAATATTGTTGAGATATATGAAATATGAAAATATACGTTGTGAAAGGCGGGTAGGGATCTTCATCTTTTTTCCCCCTTAAAGGAGCGGTCTATAATTAAAAATCCATGTTTTAAGATATTTTCTACGCCGCAAACATTTGACACAGGGGTGAGGCATACCCTACTTTCTTTCAAAGGGAAAGCGAAGCCAAACAGAAGGGTGTTTACCACGCCCACTGAGCTCAGGATTACATTGGAATGTCCGCTGTTCTAATTTAAACTGGTAGAAGAAGGCAGCCGGTGATTGACTTCTATCCCTGTGCTAGGCTGTTGGCTTACTACTGGCTTAACTTTTCTAGGAGACTTACCCTCTTTATTATACTCCTTTCTCTAAGTTTTCATACCTTACGTAAATTTTGTTGGCAATAAACTTTTTAATCTTTTTTTTCTGGGATTATTCTGTCAAAATTTGGTTCAGTCCAAATGTTGTTTACCGGCTTTTCAGGTTTCGTGCGGCTCTACAGCCCCTCCAAATTGAGTCAAAAGGTTGACAATTTGTATGTAACTGTAGTCGGTTTTAGAGAAGTATCTTTTAGGGTTTTCAGCTTTTTCTTCTGCTCCTCTCCGCCATTTTTTGTGTTGCCATTTATATACTTTAATGAAACATTTCATCTATTTTCGAAACAAAATTTAAAAAAAAAAATGCGATAATAGTGATGTAGTTCTGCAGCTAAGACATTTTTTATGTGTACAAGCTTGTATTTTTATATTTTAAAAATCACTTTGACTGATTATCTTACTTTTTTACCGTGTCATTTTAGACTTAAGGGGGATGGGACTGTCTTAAGATAGTCAATCTATTCTAACCAGTGTGGGAGGGTCGAATTTTTAATCCAAGAAACCGCTACGAAATAAATCCAGGTCGGAATCGAACCGGTGCCAGTGGAGACTCGAAATTGCTACACTGACGCTTTAACACTCTCTGATACAGTGGCCTCAAATAATTAATTGACAATCTACAATCTATCCATCATCAGCTAAATAATAAAAAGGTTATGAAGTAATAAATTTGCTCGAGAATTAAAAATAATTAATTAGGTCTAGCCCAATCATGGCATGATCCCTAATCTAACTGGCTTAAAGCAAAATTAAGTTTACCAGAGACAACCCTCCCGTTTGCTTCTCTGGTTATCTCTTAGAACGCACCACCGCTTGATATCTTGACATTGGTTAATTGCATTTCCTACAACAGGGCCTCGTCATAAGCTGTATGATTTATAACATTACTTTTTCACCTAAGTTTTACTTTTTAACTACCTAAAATAGAAGATATATGTAATTGTAACGTTAAGTAATTAATTACGTTAAGTAAGTTAAATACGTTAAGTACTCTATTATTCATTAATAATATACAGGAGGGTGGCATAATCATACTCTCCTTCTAAGCTAAAGACCACGCCCACGAAAGGAAGATTTACGTTGAGGTTGGTAGGAATGTCCGCAATTTTAATCTAAACTAAAATGGAAGGCAGTGAGTGGCTCCTATTCTTCCCCTACTACTGTGCCATATTCATGGAAGACGCATAAGAACTGCCTTTTTGGCTTCACGTTTTCTGCCTGCTTACCCTCTCCATTATACTCCTTCCTTCAAGGTAAAATACAATAACAATATAATCTTAATAAACTGCATCTTACTGTGTCACAACACACATGTTCAGTCATGCAAGCTTCAATCGCAATCCGCCAGAGAGGTCAATTCCCCTACTGGACAGTAGTAAACCGAATATTTTCTTTTGAAATTAAATTTAATCACATTTCGGACATGCGCATTGTAGCTAGATCCAGTTATATATGAAATTTATTTGAGGTGAATGTAAATTTATTAAAATTCAATGGCAAAATCATTTCATCAATTTTAATTAATAAAAAACATGTTCTAAGTTTCGGGTAATATGACATTATATTAAAAAGCAAGAGTTCAAGAGAGGAAATGTTTTAAAAACTTTCTTATAAACCGACAAAGTAGATAGTTAGCAACAACCATCTTGATATTTTGATTTGACAAAATTGCAAATTTAATTTAGAAGAAACAATACGCGTTGTTTTGAAATGCGAAAGAAAACAATTTTATTTATTTTAGATTAATTTCATATCTCCCAACAAGTGCCACTCCACCTAAATACCAACGTTTATTTAGGACAATTGTTTAAATAATTCAAATGACCATAAATTTAAATTAAAAAAAAAATTAGTGAAAGCATTTTTATCTAGAATAGGCTCCTCTCAAGATTATTAAAAAACAAGTAATTGATGAGTTGTTTTAAATCCTTGACATATCTCAGGTCATTTAGAAGTAATCTTAATACTTGTGGTTGGCATGCATATCTTCAGGTCTGTCATTTCAGTTTCAATACTTTCAAAACTTATTCTCTTTTAATTGGGACAGTTTCCCACGTACACATGATCAGTGGCTATTAATGGACATTTAATGCGATTTTGATCCTGATATCAGCGACTTAACGAGTAATTCCGAATGATTAATGAGGACATTGCTTAGAGGAATAGTTATTTGTGAAAGGTTTCAGATTAAGCTGTAGAAAATCATATTAATTTATAGCGATTACTTGAGGCAAAGAATTGTGAAGCTGTTCATTTTAAAATTCCATTTTTTTCCCGATGAGACATGTGTGCTATCAGTGAATAATAACACATCAGTTGTATCTCTGACTGTTAATGCCATATAAAAATCCTTAAAATATAATAAATCCCTTATTTAACCTTACTTGGAATCCTATATACTACCATAGAGACAAATATTCTTATGAGTGTTTATTGAAAGAACAACTATTTAAACAATATTGTAAATGGTAAATGTTGATATATGTTGTTTTTATATAAATAACTATAGACAATTTTTAATTACAGAGTTCTATTATAATAACTAAATAAAAACAATGTTAAGCTACTGAAAATCCCCCATGCTGATGGTACTAGCTGTGCCAGTATTATTTCTATAATATAATATGGAATAGGTAAATAGAGACATTTTTTTCAATTCACTTGTACTATTTCAGGAATAATAGTTGATTTTTTTCCATTATTTAAAATTCTTCAGATCTTGTGTGTCAAAATATTGGAAGGAGAAATTTTTGAGTATCGGCTATGTTACAAATTAGGATCGAAGGGTATGATGAAGTAAATGTTGATACTGTTGTAAAATAAGAACTTTTGAATAAAGTTTTTGAGAAATTCGCCTTTCCGAAAAAAGCCCTGTTGAATCTATTCACCAGCCCGAACCAGATATCAATCCTTCCATTACAAACTCCATAACCACTCAAACCCATCAGTTTCTAATCTTGCTTCCTCTTTTATTCCGGACAATCCTCCGAGGCGTCTGAAAAGAAGATGGTCTCGAGACCTTATGTTGTAAAAATGTTTTTAGAGTGCTACTAACGGATCGTATGCTTGTACCATATCATTATGATTTCCTCAAATTTACTTGATGTATTTATATAAATTTGTAAATCAATAAATAAATTTAAAAAAAAAAGAATCTATTCACCTAAAATGGAATCGATGAGATAGTCACTCTTTAGGTTTTAGGTCACTCCATTCAGAGAAACTATAGAGGGGCGTGTGAGGGATTCAGCACAAAAGCTGTCACAAACCGTTTTGCTCCTTTGACGTCAATATGAAGTGTGACATGAGCTATATTCAGCGGTCTTCGTGGTAGCTATATCATCCATTTATACAGAGGGTAAAAAATATTCCTTACATTTATAATTTTAAATATTTATATTTATTTAGAAAAAAAAAGTGTAAGTAATTGACTTTAATTTATTATTCGGGAAGAATATTTTTAATCCAAAATACACCTGATATAAAACTGAAATAAGCAATAGTTTACAACTATTTATTTTCCAACGTTTCGCCCCACTTTGCAGGGCTTCATCAGGGCTAAAAAGATACAAAATGAAACTATATGTTAAGACTAACTATATGTTAAGATAAAATGATAGAAATAAAAATAAAAAGATACAAATCATTGTTATTATTATTGTTATTATCATTGTTACAAATTATTGTATCTTTTTATTTTTGATTCTATCATTTTATCTTAACATAGTTTCATTTTGTATCTTTTTAGCCCTGATGAAGCCCTGCAAAGTGGGGCGAAACGTTGGAAAATAAATAGTTGTAAACTATTTTTGTTTCACTTTTGACCGCAACCCTGACCATCTTCTTATATAATACATAAATACTTTGCCTTGTGGTCATTTTCGATTCGATACCTTTCCATATTGAAATAACACATTTTTGCTTCATTATCGAAGGTAGGGAAGCTATTTATCCGTGCTGGAATTAAAAACCACTTATTTTCTCTGAATCAAATAATTTCATTCGTAGATTTGAACATCAAAGAAAAAACTAAAAAGCTTGGCCCTCTATTGATTTTTTTAATTCCACCTATTACTTTCGCTTACGCATGCGTCAACATATTTTAACAATTTACTATAATTAAAAACGACTCGTTCAATTAAGTATGAATTTTGAGAATTCGAGTATAATTAGTCTCGTATCAATTTTGTCAGGTTCTACAACTTTAGCCTGTGCAAGTGTAAACCTATTTTCCTTGTCATACTTATATTTCGGAGATAGCTGGTCCGATTTAAATTTTAGCAAATACCATCCACTACTTTTGCTTTCGCAAGGGCAAATATATTTACCTTGATACTTGTATATTTCGTTAACAGCATGTCTGATTCAGTTAAAAGTTTGGGTTTAGTGTTGACATGGTCTAGTTTTAATTTTATCAAATTTACTCAACTTCTGCTGACCTATGTCATTATAATCATTTTATCCCCTTTACCGCTTGCGCAGTGTGATTTGTGGAATCTGAAACAGATATCTCGTTCATAGACTCATTTCCCTTTTCCTACTCCAGTCCATATCCCGCCTCCTTAAAACTCTCCTCCCAGGAAATGTGCGGTCTTCCTCTTGGTCTTCTTCCCTCCACGCGAGTCTCATACGTCTTCCTGGCTGTTCTTTCCAGGTCCATCCTAAGGAAGTTTCCGAATCACCTTAGGTTGTGCTCCTCTAGGATGCTCTCAGCCGGTTTAACTCCGAGACTAGTCCGTATAGTGCTGTCCCGTACTCTATCCAAAATGGTTCTTCAGGTTGGGGGAACAGTACACTGTCGCTCATACATTTACACAGATTACAGCACACTACATTCCCCTCCAAACTACAGACTAAGATCAATGACAGTACACATCCTAGGGTCACCTCTCTAGGCAGTCACCCCGGATAGGGAAGCTTGCCAGGAAGCTATCAGGAGGCAATCCCTCGACCTGACTGGAGGGAGTGGGCCGATACCCCATTCACCTTAAACCCAATTATCACAGAAAACTGATCCATGTAAAAATCTAATTTCATGGAATAACCTATGTTTTAACAACGGCTGGTTCCGGCTGAATTCTCAAACATATTGTCAACCTCAAAATATAGGTAATTATGAACACAATAGAAATGCGCAGAAAAAGGATAATTTCCAGAAAAATAATCTTTCTTCGAATGAAGTAAATGGGTAAAAAAGCGTTTTAATTTTGATTTCCTGAGAAAAATTCAGTTGAGTCGGAGGAGGGAAGGGAAAGAGGGAGAAGAGTCCCTGTTTTACCCCGTAAATGGTAAATGGACCTGGATTCAGGTCGGGAGATAGATGAGAAATATGAAGTTGTTTTCGGACTGCGTAATTGAGCAAATCGCTAATATCCTTATCCGCTTTTTTAGAGTCGTTGTATTTTTGAAGACTGTGCGTTCTCCTAGATTCCCTTTTTTTGGCACTTGACTATGTCTTCTTGAAATATATGAAATAAATTAAGTAGGTTTTCTCATCATTTTTTCTATTAATTGGCATCAATGACAAAATCAGTTCCCGTTTGTACTCGTAAACCTTTTCAGAGAACGTTTTCTAATGTTTAGAAATTAAAAAAAAATACTGCTTATCTTTAATATTAATTTGCATTTTGCTATAAAGCAATGTATTAAAGTATAGTTTATCTCGAAATGGATGTTGCCTGAATTAAATTTACAAAATTAATACCAAACTTTATGAAAAAAAATTAAAGTTATAGAATTTCTGGAATAAAATACTTATTTATTAGAAAATATACATTTTTAAATTCATATAATATTTTGTAGTAGTATTCAGCTATTTAATAAACCAATACAGTTCGGAAACTATATATTTTCTATTTGAACACAAATTAATGATATAATATTAGCTGGAATCATTGTTTTCAACCTAAGGGTCTGGGCATGAAGTACTTGTTAGCAGGATTTGCTTGATGCTTGGCAGTAGCATCAAGGAAATCCTGATAGTACGACAGGAAATTTCAGTGTAGATGATGTTAGTACCTGCAATAGTTGTCGCTATCACTATTACTATCACCTTGGAACCTGGACTTAATTTAACACTTAATCAATTTCAACTATCATGCCATTTTATATTATTTAATACTTTAGTACTAATAGAAAATTTTTAAATAAATATCACACCATAAATGCCAATAAAAATGAATACAAGTTGTTCTCTTTTAGATAATTTTTGAGTAGGTTTGCATCTGGGACGCTTGGAATCGAAGGGGTATAAAGAAGGGCTGCTCTGGCGGAATTTAGTACCCTGAAGAGCAGTTTATAACGCGGGCGTTTTGAATTATACAGCAGCTGACCTCCCGTGATTTGGACTATAAATCAAGTACGATTTAACTTCATCAATATTCATCGGTTACAGAACTGTACTGTTTAACTCCCGTTTCAAACATAAACCAGGCAGCAGATGAACTCTGATCGGTTAATAATTAACATTGGGATGATTACGTTGAAGTTAAAAGTTTCAAGCATTGTACGTGTCCGGCCCTTTGCGGATTAAATATTTTAAGTGTTTACTGGTTTAAGAATTAATATCTTAATGGCCTTAGGTAAGAATTAATGTGGATATGTTTTTATTGATGATGTGCCCCAATCCATTTTCAGTAGATATAAAGTAATAAGCCGGACCCACACGTTTGCAATTTCCCGCAAATCATATATACCCACACTTGCTTGGTAAATAAAATAAAATATGCAAATCTGGCAGACTTCGGACTTATGTCCGCTTAGTACAAAAGCTAGGAAGAAAAAAAAAGGCAGTTATTTCACCCCAATTTTTTATTACTTTAATGAAAACTATGTATAATTACAAGTCAAAACTGATGGGTCTGCCAAGTATAGGTTGGAGAAATAAAAAATGGCGGCTGTTTCAATTCCTTAAAAAACATTACTTTTTCATTAGGAGCTCTATATTTTAAAAAGTACCAACAACACCAGAAAATCTAAAAGAACATTATTTAAAGAAGAGTAAATTTGATATAATATCAGTCCTAATAGAGCTATTTACGTCCAATAATTCTGGAGATATAGCTTTTTAAAAAGCAACATTTCTTAAAAATGTACCGAAAGAATTGTGGTTAGTTAATTTATTTTGAAAAATCTATATCTCAGGAACTAAGTAATGTATAGATGCCTATTAGCACTCAAATTAAAGCTAGTTTAATGTACTATAAAGTAGTTTATGACCTTTACCTTCGTAGGAAAAGTATTTTTCATGATATTTGCTAAAATAAATTGGTTTATAGTTGTTCGGATAATAAGTTTGATTTATGAAAAACATTATTTCAGAAACCATAAGACATACAGGTCAGCACTATAATTAGAGCTAGTTAAATTTACTATAAAATAGTTTATAACATTTATATTTGTAGGAACAGTAGTTTTTATTATATTGGACAAAATAAATTTACAAAATGTTAATTTCTAGTTGGTTATAAAATGTTTGATTTTTGAAAAAATATATCTCTAGACCCAAAAGACGCAAATATGTCTGCCATGAGTAAAAAATAAAGGAAATTTAACTTACTATAAAGTAGTTTATGACACTTATCTTCGCAGGGGTAGTAGTTTTTATGATATTCGCATATAAATATAAATTTGTAGAATGAAAATTTGTCCGAACAATTATAAATCAATTTATTTTAGCAAATATCATGAAAACTACTACTCCTACGAAGAAAAACAATATAAACTACTTTATAGCCCATTAAACTAGCTTTAATTTAAGTGCTAATAGATATCTTTACGTCAAATAGTTTTTGAGATATAGATTTTTCAAAATGAATTCACTAACTTCTGATCTTTCACTACGCTGTGTACAACATTTTTATGAAATGTTACTTTTTAAAAAGCTATATATCGAGAACTATTGAACATAAATAGCTCTATATTTTAGCAAATTTACCCTATTTTAAATGATGTTCTCTTAGATTTTCTATTGTTGTTGGTAGTTTTAAAGATATAGAGCTCAGAATGAAAAATTAATAATTTTTAACGTTTGAAACAGCCGCCATTTTTCTCCTCCTGGGCTCTGCTCTACTTAGTACTTAGCTACTTACTACGTTTGATTATGAAGGTGCCTCACACTATTTTCATTATAAAAGAAATCAAATAAAGATAGGCGAAATGAAAGGAAACGTAAATATGGGTTAAGTATGAGGAAGATAGAAACAGAGAACTGATAGAAATAGTACTAGGTACTAGCTACTTTAATTAATTATATATATTCAATAACATCCCGTTGCTAAGAAGGAATAGGCTAAGTATCGTATAAGATAAGAAATAGTATAAGACAAGGTTATTTCAGTAGTAGGTTTTTTTTTATTTAATTTTTCTTATGAAAAAAATATAGAAATATTTTCGATAAGGTTTATCAGCAGGAATTCAGTATTATTGTAAATATGAAATTTCAAATTTCATCAATTGACTTTAATTGATATATTAATCAACCTTATTATTATCTCAAATTGATTATCAACCCACGTGTATTCATATTTAGGAAAATTACTGGATAAGTATTAATTTAAAAATGCTTGAAGAATAAGTGGCCAAATTGTTAAATAAATTGATAATTGATTACTAAAATATTTTAAATAACTACTTAAGGAGAATTTACGCTAACAATGGCTCGATGAAATACCTACTAGATAATAATATCAAGGTTATATACAATTATTTTTTGTGTAAATGTTGTAGTAAACATGAGATAAAACATTATTCTTCTAGAAAACGCTTTAAATGATTTAGCGCACTTGCGACATTACCAAACAAATTAAAAGTTACAATTAAAATTTCAGATAATGATTTAAATAATTACAATTCGTACTGCAAAGCCTGGAAACCTTTGCAGACATCATACTTAATTAGTATCAGGTGTCAAATCGTTCTTAATATCGGGTTTTAATATCGCTACGCATGCGAACTGTGGCGTTTTGCATTAAGGGCAACTTAAGATTTTTGAAAATGAAGTATTGTATAAAATATTTGGACAGAAGGATGATTTAACTCATGTATTTTTTCCCCCTGCCTGATTATTTCCACATACGGTTATCTACATGTAACTTATTTTTTCTAACCAGAATAGGAGGATTCTAATCGAATCTAATAAAATTCAACCCCGACAGAGAAAATTCGAATACTGCTGTAGTTGTGTGGTTACTTAGGTGACGCCTTAACTCTCTCGGCTACAGCCTCGAATTGCGCTAATCCACCCAGTACATTTAATTGTAAGGTTGTTCGGCTTATTTACGAGCCAATCTCTAAATATTTTATAACACTGGTCCTATGACTTTAACACTCATAAGATCAGTGATTATTAAATATTTTGAGATTGGTTCGTTAATAAGTCCAACAAAAAGTCCTTTTTAAAAAGCAGCATTTCTTAAAAATGTACCGAAAGATTTGTGGTTAGTTAATTTATTTTGAAAAATCTATATCTCAGGAACTAAGTAATGTATAGATGTCCATTAACACTCAAGTTAAAGCTAGTGTAATGTACTATAAAGTAGTTTATGACCTTTACCTTCGTAGGAAAAGTATTTTTCATTATATTGGCTAAAATAAATTGGTTTATAGTTGTTCGGATAATAAGTTTGATTTATGAAAAACATTATTTCAGAAACCATAAGACATACAGGTCAGCACTATAATTAGAGCTAGTTAAATTTACTATAAAATAGTTTATAACATTTATATTTGTAGGATCAGTAGTTTTTATGATATTCGACAAAATAAATTTACAAAATGTTAATTTCTAGTTGGTTATAAAATGTTTGATTTTTGAAAAAAATATATCTCTAGACCCAAAAGACGCAAATATGTCTGCCATCAGTAAAAAATAAAGGAAATTTAACCTTACAATTAAATTTACTGGGTGGGTTAGCGCAATTTGAACCATCACCTTAGCAACCTAACAACTACAGCAGGACCGATTCGAATCTTGACTGTGGGGACTGATTTCTATACGTTACATTCGAGGAGTAAGCCGATTCGCAATGTTCTTATGGACTTAAATTAGGACGGACATCATTGGGAAGATATATAAAAGTAGCGATTAGCAGTATCAGCATCGAACCTTCGGGTTCGCTTAGCCTTTTATTATTATTATAAGAGTTATTATAAAAACTCTTAGATTATTCAGACAACAATTTATTTTCTACTTTAACTTATTTATACATAGAACATAGCCTAGTAAGAATAAGTAAACATGATAGAAATAAATATTTCAAATAACTAAGTTTCATAAACTAATCTGTGATTTCTTCTGTATCGTACGTTCTGTTTTACATCATCCACATTATATTTTCTATACTACGGCCGTATCGATTTTGATTTAACATCTTTAATATCAGTTGAGTCTTATCCTCATTAAAATAGCCTACTGGGCTACCACGAAATTTCGCCACCCATCTCCGTTTTATGCCAGTTTTTAATCCCGGACGACTTTTTCCAGGGTTCGCCTCCAAGTCCAAGGTGGCTCTGGAGGTTCTATTCCACGCCCTGGAGTGTTATATCACTGTGTTTTTTCTGAAGGAGGCCCAAGCCATCATCTCCATTTACAAATTTTTACTACCTTCTCGATTAGTTCTTGCTTTGCTAATTTCCAAAGCTCGATATTGGAAATAATTTCCAGCCATCACACTCTCAGTATATTTCTGAGACATCTTTTTATTAAGTCCTGCTGCTTGTTTTTGTTGAGAAAAGAAAAGTGAAGCTTCACAATTTTGCGTTTCAACCTTTCGCAGAGTATTTTCATGGTGCTTTATCTGTAATTTTGTTTAAAAGACATTTTTAGCAATCTCTTGTTGTTATTATTTATAATAAATTGGATAAATATAATCTAAGGAAGGATTTGATAATTAACAAAAGTACAAAAAAAGGAAAAATATTTTCGCATGCTGGAAACAAATATCCGGAAATAAGATCGATAAAATTGTTGTATGATACAACCTCAGAAAGTAAAAAAATAAATAAATGATTATCCTACTACGTAATGTTGCTTGCAAACGTTTCAGTAAACAATGCCATAAATCAGCCAATGCCTAGAAAAAGCTTCAAGGGATTTCACACTCACGGCATATTAAGAAACAATTCACACAATTTATTCGAAACAAATCAACAATTATAAATTTTGAACCACCAGAACATTGAAACATAGAAACCCTCGCAGACATTAACATGATGGATAAAATCGAATGTTAGACAAGTCGATGTTTTGAAGTTTGGAAGCGCTCGTGGCGAAATACAATAATAAGAAACAGTTAATCTTGGATTATTCTGACAGTTATTTATTTGTTTTTTTGTTGCTTCACAAATCATGTTACGAATTTTCTTTCAATCATAATCTATTATAGGAAGATTATTGATTGACCGTGTGTAAAGATGAAAGGAATATGGTCCGGGTGCGGTAAAAAAAAAAAAAAACTCAAATAGTAGAAATATACTATTTTAATGAGCCAACGTTTCGCCCCACGTTGCAGGGCTTCTTCAGGGCTAAAAAAAGATACAAACACATAGTTACATAAGGAAAACAAAAACA
>NW_027106467.1:686690-688627 GCF_000696795.3 Halyomorpha halys
TTTGTATCTTTTTTTAGCCCTGAAGAAGCCCTGCAACGTGGGGCGAAACGTTGGCTCATTAAAATAGTATATTTCTACTATTTGAGTTTTTTTTTTTTTTTTACCGCACCCGGACCATATTCCTTTCATAATCTATTATAATTTGTTGTTGGGGTACCAATGGTGTTAAAGACTGTATCCTTATGATGTTAAAGTGGATTATGAAGATCACTCCACGTCAAATAGAACGCGGAATAATCGTCAATGTAATAATCCTGTGAGGAAATTTTTTTGTTGTATGTGTAGCTGCTAAATGGGGTTCTGTGGATATGTCACTGGTTTTAGTGAAACAACTTTTGAACGAAGATTTGTTTTTAATGCAACTATTTCCTAAGTTGGACGTAAATGTTCATTAGTTATTTTTTTTAACGCTGCTCAACCGTCACTCCGTCCAGGTTCGGGAATCCTACTGTAATCTTATCCTGGTAGCATTGTTTTTTATGCTCATAGATTAATATCCCAAGTAATAAAGTAAAGATCATTTTATTCTGGTCTACACGACAAATTTGGCAAAACCTGATGCGGTGTAAGTCGATGTCTATGTCAAGAAATAAAGAATAGTTAAAATTTACGATATCGATTCTTTAAAATATAACAAAACAGTATCGATATGAATGATTTCCAAAATTGTTCCTTTTTTACTATTAATTATAAAAATATAAACATTAATTGAAGTATTAATTTAAAAAACTTCCAATTTTGTTTAATTTTTGTACTTAATAATTTAATAAAAAAAAAAATTGGGAAATATTCCTGTCCTACGCACTTATTCATTTTAAGAGACAGGTTGTTATTACATATCTCCTTAAACATATTGATGGGTCGTTACTGAAGTTGTCCGTCTATAAATAGTGAAACTTGGATTAGTAATTGGGTGCCGCAATCACTCGCACTGACTCTATAGGGATTCCCTTAGAAACTTAAAGGTTTTGACAATAGACCAAATTTATCTCATCCTACATTAGATTATCATTGATTACCAACAATAATAAGTTCAACTTGGCCAAACATAAAGTTAATGATTATGTCTGTCGATAAGTTTACATATACGAGTTGTTTACCAGTAGGTAACAACTGTACAATATGCACGATTGTAAGTTCATAACCTTAGAATTCTATGAATTTATGGCCACTGCCATTCATTTTTGTCCACTTTAGAATTTGTGTCGATGAAGTTGCTGTATTTCCTGTACATAAATGGTAGCGGACAATTACCCCACTTATGTGATGACGAATACTAAAAAGGAGCAAATCCGTTTAAGGACCTCATCTACGAATCAACTCATCCAATTTGAGGCTTGTTAGAAATGATGATAGTACAGACGCAGTGAGCTCGAGAGAAAATGCGCCTTTCTTCATAACTTCGTCATGTCTTTGTTTCTAAAAAAAATATGAATGAGATCTCACTTTTGAATGAACTCTGGGCGGATGAAATGTGATAATTATGGTATCAAAATCAATGTGGCCAAATAAGTTCTTGGTTTTGGCTGTTTTTATATTTGAATATGAATATGATATGAACCGTTGGTATCTGTTCCACCATTTACTCACAAAATAATACTTCAACATTACCATCAAATTATTTAGTTACTTAACTCCTTAACAAACTAATTAGCACACAATGATCCCATTAATTGTGTGAGGTCTTACAATGGATATGTGATAAGTGTTTGACGGAAGCTTTCCAAGAGCAGTTATTAGATTATTACTGTATCGATTATTATTATATTAATTATTATACACTGACATACTTTTTAAATTGATGTTGGTATATTTTTAAATATAGCAACTGTACTGCGTATTGTTGTAAATTACAATATAGTACAATGTGGTTAGCAAACAGAAATACAAAACCCTAAGATTCCAAATATAAGGAAGGTAGTTTCCCTTACTTTTTA
>NW_027106467.1:690857-700290 GCF_000696795.3 Halyomorpha halys
TAGGTTAGAAACAAGTGGATTTGGGTGGTTGAGAAGTTTATTATGGAAGGAACGGTATCTGGTTCTGGCCAAATCGGCAACATATGGAACATTGAGGTCCTCATGGATGACTTAATTTGTGACAAAGTAAGGAGCATTAAGAATTTTACGAAGGATTTTGGACTGTAAGGATTGGATTCTGGAGGAATTTGATGGTTTAGTGGAGGCCCAAAGCTCAACTCCGTTGCACTTTTAAAACCAAATATGCGCGGTGGCACGTAGCTGCGTAAGGCACGATACTACTAACTCCAAGGACCCGGGCTCTCGAATCCGGCTGGGCAGAAAATTTTCTGTTACACTGTAGCCCCGAGTCAATCCTGTGGGTTCTGGAGCCCTCCTAGGGTCCACCCAGCCTCATAAATTGGGTACCCTTAATTGGGTAAAAATCTGGTGGTCAAGCGTGATTCTGGCTAAATAAACTCCTTGCACAATCGTTGGTATAGTGTCAGTACTTCCTTACCAAGTACTGAACCTGGGTTTTAGTGGTACAGATTTTAATTTAATTTAATTATTCGATTCAGGCGAAACTTTGGTTAAAAATAAATAGTTTTTTGTTTTACTATTTCGGTGACTATCTTCCTCCAATCTACTTCATACGGTTAACTATCTTCTTCCAACAATATTTGAAATTCAAGAATTAATAAATCCTTAGAATAACAAACTATGAATATCAAATAATTTTTATTAAAGATTAAGACTTTGACTAAATATATCCAAATTCATTTTTAATTGATTTAAGGTGAAGGAAGTTATATGAATTAATTAATCTAAATATAATACTGAACCACAAATTTATTATAAAATTCATGTTTCGGCCTGTTGAGCATCCGCTGCTATAATCTCCACAATTAAAAGACCTCACAATTATTCTATTACAATATATAGTTGACAAAATAAATTTAAAATTATTTATTAACATTTTGAGTGAGACTTGGCTATTATATTAAAACTGCACAACATTTCATTTTTATGTATATCCCTATCTTGCAATGACTATCAGTCATGCATTCATTAAATAAATATTATTTACAATTAGAAAAATTAAACAAGTTAAAATTTTATGAATTGAATACAATTATAAAGTGAACTGATTTAAAATTGTTTGTAATGAATGAGTTAATTTTGCTTATCATAATCCTTAATGGGAATGTAAGTCATTAAGTTAGACAAATAAATGAAATTTATAATACCATTAACCAAAGCAATTAATAAATTTTTGATTAATGTATTTTCAGCCCATAATTTTAACATGATTTAATTACCTTTTAACTTAATTAGCCAGCAGTTTTAGTCAAAATTTCATTACATTACTAAGTATATTTTAACTAAGGCAAATTAACTTTTCTCTATGTTAGACTCATAAATCAATCACAAAATTGTCGTTACTTCAATTTTAAGGTGTTAATAAAATATGTGTTTTTTACTTTTAATTTATTTTGGCAATTGTCTCCAAGGAAAAAATGAAATGGATATATAATCAAAACACTCGCAGTCTGCCTTCTACTTCCTCAGTATTCTCTCCAGTCTAAATTTTGGATGAAAGGATTTCAAAATTTTCAAGATGATCCATCGGTCTTATCCTTACACGATCAATCTGGAGCCCATCTTCGACGTTACAGTCAATCGGATTGACCATTTAGGAGTCCCTTTAGAGACTTATACCGACTTTCTAGATTTCTTAAAAATGGCAATCCTGTGTAAAAACCACTTTCCCTCTTTCTACATCATTAGTTTATCTATCGATGCTGGAGCAACTCAAACATTTCTTACAAACAACTCTTTTTAAAATTATTATGTAAAAAAAAAAGTGCAATATTGTATATTTTACATGAATCGGTTAGTAAATTTATGCACATAAAATGAATTAAATAAATAATGTTGGTAAATAAATATTCTATTTTTAAGATATCGATTGTATGAAGTATTAGGGGTGGGAACAAAAAATATCAAACTTTTGAAAACAAGAGTTCTTCATTCAAAACGAGTGAACTGTTATTTCAAGCGAATAACAACAGTTACTTTTATTTTGTTCTCAAGTTCACCAACAGTGTCGTTTATTCATTTTTCGTTAAATATTAAGGGTAATTTATTTTTTAATTTTCTAAAGGGGTATCTAAAATTCCTTTTTAACCCGCACTACTGCCTTCTAAAATTACCTCGCTTCTAATATCCGACTAGCTTCTTCCCTATCTGCATCTAATCCCCTCTTTTTCCAATTCTTCTTACACCCCAAACTGACGCTCTTCAAACATAACGCCATAATTTAAGATTGGAATTAGGATAAGAAGTGAATATTTTTTTTTGTATGTATTGATTATTTTCGTTTCTTTTATTTGACTTAAGTACTTATTTATATTTTCAATGTTATTTTTTATTTAGAATAAATATCTGTTTTATTTTCTTACTGTATGCTGTCGTTGGGGCCAGTGGTGGCAATGCGCCAGTCTACCAATCCAAAGGTTGTCAGATCGAATCCCGGTCTCAACCGGGCTTTTTTCTAGCATAAAATAATGCAAAACTCACTCACATCCCCCTGGGCATTTGTGAAGCCCGTTAGCCGATGGGTGGCAGTCACACAAAATAGGCGTGGAAGTGACAGACCCACCCTACGAAAAAACCACCTCAAGAAACGCTCGATGTATTTCCTAATATGGACTTGGAACTCTATGGTCTGTTTCCCATATAATAATAATAATGATATCGTTGATGTTGTATAATATTATCTGGAGGCTATCATTTTTAATACGATTTTTTTTCTTTTCTGTTCTTTTATTTTTAATTTAGAATAAGAAATTAATTTAATTTTCTTCTTGTTTTCCAATTTTATACTTATTTGCCTATTTAACATTGTTATAGTGTCATTAGAAGTGAATAATTTTTTTTTTCGTACCCTTCATTAAAATAAAAATTAGTGAATTACATGAAATCTATTATATATTACTTCACTGTGTCTTCTCTCTTTGATTGCCTTGTGGCATTATAAGGTGTTGATATCAGTCCAGTTAAGGTGGTATAGTATAGCTTTGCCATAGGCTACGCCAAGGAATTAATGGAACGTGAAGGGATCGTTCCGGGATAATTTTTTTTCATATGAATTGATTAATTTATTTGTTTACAGATTTCATAAATATTTATATTATATAAAATCTATAAATTAAGTTATTATTTTAAAAATATTTATTTTTGATAAGTTGTTTTATTATATGTTCTTGTAAGTTATTATGAAGTGATTTTTCCCAGAATAAAATTGGTTTTCTATTCTATCCGATTATTAAAGTTAAAGACTGATGATGATATTTTTAAATCATAGATATTATAACTGAGTGTAGATTTCCAATTTGGCATTTTATCATAAATAGACTCGTGGAGAAGACTGATTATTTTTCATGTTATTTCAATATATATATAAACGTGTAAGCTTTATTTTCAATGTAGCACATATTTACAAATCGATCATTACATATCTGGTGCGGTTTGTTTTCAAAATCATTTAGCTAATAGTTATTACTTAAAAAATATTGTAAATTTAACTCTTCGCTCCAATACTTGTATCGTTTACATAAGAAATACAGTTTCGTATTTTATGGAGGTCACACGTGGAACCTGTTCTAAACAGTTACATCATACTACATAACCCGTTCCGTAACCGATCCGTCAAGTTCATTCCAACTTTCATTCAAGGATAAGAGGCTATATGTGTGACCTCAGAGTCCCCTAAAAATATATCTTTTCTATATATGCGTGATAGTCTCGGGCTTATAAATGAAACTTCTAGGTATTAGCATTTGTTGACGATTTAATATTTTAGGATTAGGAAATGGAATTTGAGTGAAGGAAATATATCTTAATTAAATGAAATCTCTCTTTTGTTATATGAAGAAGATTGCCAAGGTTGGGGTCAAATATGTATATTTATACACACATAATATCTGTTTTATTCATAAATTTCCATTAAGTTTCACTCTAAGATAGAAATTATGGGCTTATGTTAGGTGAAGTATAATACAAATAAGATAGACAAATTTAATTAATTAAAAATATAATTTAATATAAATTTAAAAAAATAAAGTAGGCCCGAAATAGATTAGAATTACGATAAAATTCAAATCTCATTCCGTATTAGCTCTCGGCAGAATTCTCTGTCAGTCGCGGATTGAGACTTGACTGGATCAATAAATAACCTTTAGAGACTTGTGATTGCTTGTCAGATATTATTGTCACAAAACAAAATATCAAGGCAACTCAGGGAATTGATTTTGACGTTGGACAATGGTCGATAGCATTTGGGGGGACCAAGTGAATGAAATTTCTACGAATATAAATGGAAACAAAAATAGCTTCTCTATTCCGTACATCTTGGTTCTGTAAAGTTGAAGGGGCAATAGATTTATTTAAGTTATTTTTATTTTCACTTACCTTTATTAGAATGTAGCTATTGTAAAGGAATTTGAATTTTCGACAGGAAAACACGTTTTGAGATCACCGGAGTCGAAATAAGAAAGTCTCACTTACTGCTGTGTGTGGGCGTGCTTGCATGCGTGCGTGGATGTGTGTGAACATCCTAGCTCTAAAGCCAAAATTCGTACGAAACTGAAATTACATATTTAAGGCATGTATGTATCGTACTATTACATATATGTATCGTACTATTATATATTTAAGGCATGTATGTCTAGGATGTTGCTTTTTCGTTTACGTCAAAATCGATTTGCAATAAGTGCGAATGTTCGATACATTTGATTGTATGTATAATTTTTTTTTGTATATTCTCTCAAGAGGTTTTAACGATTAAATTTGATATTTCAATTTGGAATTAAGAGATATGTAATTTCTGATAGGTGTTATCTCCATTGAATTAGACTGACAGAGCTCAAATGACGAAGTTGTCTACTAATGTACCTTTAATTTAATTTAAGAATCTGATAAGTATCTAGAAGAGAAAATGTACCGGCTGGGACAGACTGAGAAATCGGATATAGCCTAGAAAAGTGGTTCCCAGGAGTGCTCCAAGCGTATTCGAGGTGTTCCAGGTAACCTACGGCAACCGAAAGGTTGAATTGGAGGAGCTGCCATAATGTAGGCATTACTAGCGCCACATTTGGCCACCATCAGAACCTAACACCTCTAGGACTCTCTGTGGGGTGAGAAGTAACCCGGCTGAGAGAGAGCCATCTTGTCGTCTGCCAGAAGTCAATTCTTTTTGTTCACCCATCAGTAAGATCTACCATAAGTGAGTAGATTTACTGGAGTAGTTCCTCGTAGCAGAGTAGAGAGAGAGGCATAGAAATGCGGAAGGAAGAAGAAAGCTCGGAGTAAGTACACCTAGCTACTACTAATCTACACCATCATCAACCACTTCAATTGTGTGCCTACAATTTTCCATAGCCCTATCATTAAAAATTTATTAACCCTTTTAACCATAAATATTTCATTTCGGCCATCCACTTCACCAATTGTAATTTATATTATAGAATTTTATTACCATTCAATCATGTGTTATTTTTCATTTATATACAGTCCACTCAAAGCCAATCAGCCAACCAAAAGTGAAGTGCGCCTGGCATTATGGTAAAGGCATACTTCATACACCAGGAGTGCTGCAAGTGTTTGCCAATTTCTCAAAATATTAATATTATTATAAAATATTAATATTTTATATAACATTAATTAAAAATATTTAAAAAAAAGAAAAATATTTAAAATAGAAGTAGTAAATATAGAGTTTACTCCAGCATTTACTTTACACGGTTTTTCTTATTTTCCTACATACCCAACCGCTCTAAGGATAATTGTGGGGACATTTGTGGCGACCCTAATCGAACAAAATTATATATATTTTGTAGCTGCGACATTGTTTCAGCCCTATAAGGTAGCCGCGAAATTTTTTTATTGCCATAAGGGTTCCGTAGCGGAATAAGTTTGGGTACCGCTGATCTAGTGCACCTGATCTCGTTTTATAGAACACGGTTTTCTTAAACTGTTCTATAAACGTTTTCTTCACCTTTACGAATATTCATAGTAACGCAAAAATAAAAAAAAATCAATCATAATTTATATGTATGTACCTTTGGTTATTGATTGTTTTAAAAAAAATTACCATCGCTCATTATTAGAAAAAATAAATAATAGATAGATATAAAATATGATAGAATTTTATAATTAACTAAATATTGTAATAAATGTTTTTGTTTTTCCGTGGTTGTAACGATTATAGTCAGATTTTACTTACCCTTAACCTATAAATGAAATATATATAGAAAGTATTGTTATCATGGATATTAAAAAAAATAGATGATTTGGGACGTACAAGGATTAAGTTCATGTTGAAGGACGGTGGTAAGTTGTGATGCTCAAACCAATTTTTAAATTTTAAAAATTTAACTCTAAATGTTCAAATAAAATGAGATATAATTCACGTGCGCCTTCTCGACTTAGATACCAGACTAATAAATTGTTGATTGTAACTTTTTCATCTTTCTGTGACAAATCGGCTGCCCTGAATGATTGCAAAGGATTAATAAATACGAGCTTCGTATTGCAATAGTACTTTCCTCCTGGAAGAAGAAAAGATCCAAATTACTTCTTTTAAGAAAAAAACCGTTAGGATTTTACGACTCAATAACAAATTGAAGGTCTCAATTTTCACTAATCCGTATTGCCAGGAGCGAATCCAGAAATTGCCCTTAGGATGGCTAACAAAATAAATTACCTCTTTATAAGGTTTTATATTCGACTCATACTGGTAATGCTTTTTTATTTTGCAATAGTTGTGTCATATTTCGTTTTATTGGATTATTAGCCCTAATAATTTCTATGATTTAAAAATCCTTAGATTATGTGGCATATAGTAATTATATTTGTACGATTTAAAAAATAATCGTAATTATATTTTAAATTCAAAATAAGCGCCTCAAAGCGCATGTGAATAAAAAAAAATTCTTTGAAGTTATTAATTGTAAAAATATTCACTAATTTGTAACTTAGGAATAATATAATTTTTTAAAAGTTTTATCAATGTTATTTAAAACTTAAACAGTTATTAAATATCACTTGTGCCCCCTCACACAACTTTCCTCACAACATTGCCTTCTAAAAATCATTAAGCAAGTTTCATTAAGATCTTTAGAGCTGTTTTGGCGCTTCAGCAAACAGCAAAAAACTTCTGGCTTATATAACCCTAAATATATAAGATAAAAAGGATATATTAAGTAAACAAACAAATTTCAAAAACCTCAGGAGTTCAAAGACCTCCCCTATCATTACAACCGAGAACGTTTTGGTATTCATCACTTACGCCCCTGATTCGGAAACACTTACCGTAGCGGTATGACGATTATCATGCAAACACTTACCGTAGCGGTATGACGATTATCATGCAAATAATCAGCTCTCATTTGCATTATTGTCAGCGGATGTGCTTTGAATACCCAACTCTCGGCCTCTTTATACAGCGAAAACAATGCTTGTAATAATGTCACTGTTTACAAACTTAATGTCAATACCCTCTGAAGCGATTTGTGATTTTATGCTTATTTTTATTTATATTGTGAGAAATCAAGCGTTGCTAAGAGTGAACGAACAGTATTATGTTGGACGAAAATGCAATTACAATTTGAAATCTTTTATTTCACATTTCAATCTTTAAGTTTATACAGCCTCCCGAATCCAATCCTTATAGTCCAAAATCCTTAAAATCCTTAATGCTCCTTACTTGGTCACAAATCAAATCATCCATTAGGACCTCAATGTCCCATATGTTGCCGATCTGGCCAGAACCAGATACCAATCCTTCCATGATAAACTTCCCAACCAACCAAACCAACTCATTTCTAACCTGGCTTCTCCTTCATTACCTGATAATCTAATCTAGGCGTCTAAAAAGAAGATGCCCTCGAGATCTTCTCCTCTAGAAATGTTTTTGGAGTTCTATCAATGGATAGATTCTCCACATGTTTGTATCATGTCATTATATCACTTACAGCAAATTTACCTGATGTATATATATGTATAGAGTTGTAAATAACAATCAAATTATAATAAAATAAATTATTAAAAAAAAAAGTTTATACAGTTAAAAATAGCCTTAGACTGTTATTATTATTACAAAATGTGCATGCCTTCATAAGTTTATTATTAGGTAAACCGAGACAACTGCAGATTAAAATTTTAAAAAGCTCAACAGACCACAGCTTAGACTATTAACTATTTAATTTCTAAGCTGGAGATTTTAAACTATGTCAATAAATATGTGATAATATTCCTCCCTATATAAACTCCTAGAACATAATTATTTAGTTCGTTTATAATAGCAAAAATTGAAAGTTTCAAAGTACATGCTTCTGCGCACTTGCCTTAAAGGAAAAAAAGGAGTGCATGTATCGTTATACTAGAGATGTGGAATGAGGCTACCTTAAAAAAATTCGTACTCTCAAAAGTTTCTAAAAAATTAATATTGGAAGAAGCTAGTTGACCATATGAAGTAGATTGGAGGCGAATAGTCCGGATGGTGGTCAATAAAAGTATCACAATAGTAAAAGAAAACAGTTAAAAGAAATAGTTTTCTTTTACTATTTTGATACCATTATTGACCGCTACCCGAAAAAAAAAAATAGTTTTTCGAATAACTCTAGAACTGTATATAACTCTCCTGGATCATCATAGCCACTTGTTTAAAATATAATAAAGTTCTCTCCAGCACCAAACTAAGTTTATTTAAATCAGATCATTATAAACAAAGATTTGTACCTTGGATCCACCTTTTTGTTGGTAAATATTCCGTGGAGGTTTCTAAGGAAACGGGTTATATTAACATAAAAGAAAGGATACTATTCACTGACTATTGATTACTATGTCTAAAAAACCACTACGCGTTTGAAGCTAAAATTATAAATGGTGGTTCTTACGCTGCATATGTGTTATAGAGGCTCAGGAAAATACGCTCTAATTGGTTTAATAACAATTATGTATAGATCCTAGAAAAAATAATTTTTCCAATTACTTGATAGCTATACATCTCATCATACATCATAAATTTGAGTTTTCAAAACCTGTTCGTACTGCGAATATTGTGGTAAAAAATTTTATTCAAACTGTTGCTAAAATTTAAAACTAATAACTAATTAGAAGTGAAGAAATTTTATCAATACAATGGTGGGTTTGAATAAAAAAGAATACTATTGTGGTCTAATGTTAGCATTACACATTGGCAGGTCAAAAATTGAAAATCAAAATGTTGGGTAAACAAAAATATTACAAAAATACAACCAAAAATATACATCGTATTTTTTAAAATTAATAAATTGAGAAATTTTGTTGTTTCAACTATTAAATTTCTTTTCTTTTTTTTTTCAAAGATATGTTTATTGAAGAGAATTAATACTATCTGCCACACATT
>NW_027106467.1:700380-731991 GCF_000696795.3 Halyomorpha halys
GTGGTTGAAAAAAATACAGCTCGAAAGAAAAGAGGAATAAAGAAAGGTAAAATAAAAAGAGAAAAATAATTATAAAAGAACAAAAAGAAAAAAAAAGCAGATACTGCGGAAAATGATAATGATAACAATAATAGTACACAATTAAAAGAAAAAAATAATTGCCACAATCGATTGTTGTAACAACGTTACTGTACTGAACTTGAATTTAACAAACATTATTCATATTTTTTAAAAATTTCTTTAACATAAATAATATTGAAAGCAGTTATTAATTTCCCCTCGTTTTAACGCTCTTTTGAATAAAAATCAGGAGTTCGGTCAAAAAACACAGTAATTAAATTTGTTTATGAATTGAAGTTTATAGCATCACCGGCTTTTTTAAGACTGGCATTAGTTGTTAAAAGAATCTCAGAGAAATATGTTTTATTAAGTTTAAGCTTTGGTTATGGTATGTGACTCCTGGTCCAGAGTTCATATTCACAAAAGTTTAACAAATTTACAATGTTTTATGATCGAACGTCTAAAATATTATTGGTGACCTCAAGTTAACCGAAAGGTTCCTATTTCAAAAATAAAAATAAATGCAAATTTGATGTAGGTAAAAGAAGTATGCATAAGGCCAGAAAAGAAATCATGTTTATGAAATGTGTTATCAGTTTTTAGATTTTATGTTACGTTACTAACTTTAAAACTTTGTATTTTATAAAGAATATGAAAAAAACGTGAAATGAATATTATAATTTCTTAGAACTATATTTAAAATGTATGTGTCCTCTTGGCTTAAATGTTCTGTTAAATGTTGTTTAGTCGAAGCGGCTAGCGTAGATAAATCTTCCCGTTATTCTTTTTGTTAGAAGTAGAACACTAGGTCAAAAGCTTCAGTTCGTTACCAGAATTTTTGATCATCTATTTCGTTCTGTTTTTGTCGAAACAAAATTCCTAATCTTCATATCCGTCTATTATAGTACAATTAATTTTTTTCTTACTTCTATTAATGTGCTTCTATTAATATGCTACTGGATATTGCTAAATTAATCTCGAATTAATAAGGAAAATGGCTTGGAATCCAAAGAGCTTTGTGCATAATCTCCCTGCACCGATGCAGACCAGTGCACCTTCGCTGCAATGCGGGCACTTAAATTACTTTTGCCAAGTCGGGCGGGCAGGGCTTTTATTTACTTTGAGCTCTGTGCCTTGTCAAAGGATTTTGAATTTTATTTATTTATTTTTATAGCTCAAAACGTTCATGAAAATATCCCTGCACTCCTGTTATTTAAAATAATCAAATAAAATAAATTAAATAGGTGATTAATCTTCGAAATCTTGGACAAAATATTAAAATCTATCTATAGTGTAAGATTCACGGTAATATATAGGCTTCATTTATTACTTTTATTGGCAAGGAAACCATAAACAAAAAAAAAAAGAAAGGAATTTTTATTTGTCTTGTACTAATTAAAATTTCTAATAATCTGTACCGCTACAATCCATGTAAGATATGCGGTAGAGTACTTTTTAAGGAAGTAATGTTACTAGACCAACGGTTGTGCAAGGTGGTGATTTACTCAGAATCACGGTCAACCGTAAGATTTACCCAATTAAGTGTAAACACTTTAAGAGGCTGGGTGGACCTCGGAGCGTTTCCACCACACGGTTTACTCTCGGCTACAGTAACAGAATAAATTATTATTTGCCACAGTCGGATTCGATCGGGGCCCTTGATGGTGATAGACGATGCTTTGCCACTGATCCACCCGGCTCCATATATATATACACTTCCATCAAACAGCCTTGATAAAATAATAAAGAGTTGATTAATATGTTTTCTTCATTATTGCCCGTAGTAGCCCTGATTATCTCCATCAAATAAAACTATTTAGGCTATAGCATTTGTTTTTTTGTTTTTTTTCCAAGACTCCCATTGGAGTCCTATACTGCCTAACCATGGTTGGGGGTCAAAGTTCTTCATTTTGTGGGACCGCCACTTAATGAAAAAAGTCAACGTCTCAGGCCGGATTCAAACCAGCACTGCCAATAGACATCATATTGGTAAGACTGTGTCTTAACCATTGAGCTACGGGCGGCCCTATAGCATTTGTTGACAACTTTATTATTTCAGGATTAGGAAGTAATTCAAATAATAAATTGTATTTAGAATCATTAATGATAAAACTTTTATTTTGAATTAAATTATAGTGAAGGAATCATTATAAAATTCAATTATTCGGTTGAAGGTATCATCGGTAAGCTTAATCATGGTGTACTGAAATAAAAAGTGAACATTTAACGGAAGTAAAAAAAAAGAACTTTTGGTGAGTCGTAATTTAAAAATTATCATGAGAATATCTAATGTAGATAGGTTAAATTTTTACTAAAAATGTTTATTTCTAACACTTATTCGGCAGGGAAAAATTTGTATTTTAAAATAAAATGATTAATTTGTTTTTGTAGAATTTCAATTAGTAAAAAAATCTTTTCTTTCCAGAAGTGGATATACGAGAAATGACTATGAAAAATGCTCATATGTAGACTACTACAAAAAATAGTAAAGATTGTATGCTTTGTGAAGGCATTCAATTTTTAAGAGTGCTTATGCACTAACACTAACACACCTCAGATTGATTAATATAATTTAGTTGTCTAATATTGGCGACACCAATATATTATTACTTACATTGCTTATATAAATAAGTAGTATTTAGAAAATTATAATAGCAAATGATAAGTTACATAGTTCTACTTTATTCTCAGCTAATAGAATTCACCCCTTTCTTCTTTATTTTAACAATTCGCTTAGCTCAATAAGGTCTCGCTCTTTAACAGTAAACAACTACTTGAAAACATGTTCCAGTTCCCTCATGCCGTTTGACCTAGAAACGCCAAAAAGCCTCGGCGTTGGCTTGACTAAAGAAACGACAGACCATTTGTCATTAGCTTTTCTATTTTCCTGTTTACCCCTTCCAACTGTTCCGATCTTGAGGAGCATTATAAAAGAGTTGGCGCCGCGTTGAATCGATTCCTGGGCTCCGGACGGCTGGATGCTGTAGTGTGTGGACAGTCTTAATATAATATGTCTATTGTAATACTTTTAGTAGTAAAATGGTTGAAAGTTAGTATAAAAAAAATATAATAATAATAACGGCCTCAATTTTTGTTTTCATTTACCTGTTTAAAGAATTTATAGTAATGGGGAGTATTAGCGATAGTGAAAAATTTAGAGTTGGATATCCACTGATTCTAAATAACCAATTCTCCCACAATGGTTAGTATATCTGTGTGTACCGAAACAAACTAGCTCAAAAAAAAAATCGCTCGAAATTGAAATTAGATAGTTAACGCGTGTATATGCTTGGGATGTTACAGCAACATAAGTACCATTTTATGTACTCGACTTTTCATATTTTTCGATTTTCCAAAAAACGGCTCTGATGGTTTTGGTCAAACCCGGCAGGTCAATGCACTAATAGGTAATCTTCAAGACCAGATAGGTTTTTTTTAAACTTGCAAAAGTGTACAGCGGCCACTCCGTGCTAGGTTTTATCCTCATTGAAATAATCTGAAAGGGTTTAGATGCTGAATTTTCTAAAAAACCTTATGTAAAGTACTTTTAATTTTGTTTGTTTGTTTGTTTATATAATTATGAATAATCTCTCAAAGTTAGTAATAATATAACACGGATTAATAAGAACTATGAAAATAACTGATGATTAACTTAAGGAAAAAACCGCATCACTCAATCGCTTAAGACTGATAAATCGGAAATAGTCGAGAACGCCTGATTTATTCTCATCCAATTGCATAATATACGATTTTATTACATTATCTTATACTAACCGGGGAAGGAAAGTTGATCGTTATTTTTCAATGCTCAAGAAACCGTTACATTCGCATTTAATCAGCAACAGAATAAAAAAATTTCTAAGTATCAGAATTTGTAGGTTTAGCTATGGTAATGTGAAAAAATAACCATATCTCATTGTTATTAGTAATAAACGAAGGATGAATATATACTACGAAATAATTCAGAATTATTGTTTTTCTTGGTTGTTATGACAATAGATAAATTTTACTTTCACTTACCTACGTGTGCAATAATGAGGAGAACTATAGTCATCCTGATTAGTAAATTAATAGCCGTTTTAAAATGTGCACTGATTAATTCCATCGCAAAGCTGGGTAGTAAGTGAAAGTTGCAATGTGCGCACCACATTTTTTATTTTAGTGGCTTTTTGACCCTCTTCATAGAATTCATCTTATTTTATTTTAAATCGGTAACTATTTCATCCTTGATTACAATCATATAATCCCTGACCACAAGTTTAGATTCCAAACATCCCACTACATTATCCAGCAATGTCATCGTGTTGTCTTGTCTTTGGAACTCGAAATATACTGCTCGGGAGTCTTTTTCGATGTAGAACAGGCTTTTGATCGGGTCTGGCACCCGGATCTGCTTTACAAACTTTGTAAATTCCATCCTTCTACATACCTTTTCATTATCTGTTCCTTTCTCATCGATAGATTATTTAAAGTAAGCCACAATGGTTCCTATCCATCCTTCTTCCCTCAGTCTGCTGGTGTTCCTGTTCATAGCTTATACAGTTGACATCCCAAGCAACCCTAACACTATCCTCACTTCGTATGCTGTTGATACATCTATGCTTGGAGTTAATAATAATCCTTTAATTGCGTCCAGAACTCTCCAATTCCATATCAAAACACTCGAAGAATGGTGCTGAAATCGGAGGATAAAAATAAATTCCAACAATCCCATCAAATCACCTTTATTCTTCGTTGTGGATCTACTGACTAATCTACAGTACCCTTTAATAATATTGCTCTTACCCCTCTATGACAGATCGCTACCTTGGACTATATCTGGAAAAACGACTAGCTTGGTACTCACAGAGACTGAAAAGACAGGACATGGCACGTTGTATCCGACTATTATAGTACTTTCTTGATAAACGGTCTAAACTTCCAACTCATTACAAAAGACTGATCTACATAACTATAATAAGACCTATCTGGACATACGGAGTTGAGCTTGGGGGTTCACTAAAACTTCCAATTCCTCTCGTATTCAATCCTTACAATTAAAAATTATTTATAAAATCTTCAACGGTCCTTATATTGTCACAAATCATTCATAATGACCTTAATGTTTCATATGTAACGTATCTAGTCTAAACCAGATATCAATCCTTCTATTATAAACTGCCTAAACCCACTGGTTTCTAACCTTGTTTCCTCTTCCATTCCTGACATTCCTCCAAGGCGCCTGAAAAGAATATGGCCTTGAGACCTTCTAATGTAGAATATTATTAGTGTGCTACCAATGGGTAGCTTCTCTACACGCCTGTGACGCTCCATTTGAACTGAGATCAAATGTATGTGTATGATTCTCAACATGCCTGTACCATATCATTATGATCTTACATCAAATTTACTTGATGTAATTTTATGTAAATATCAATAAATAAATAAATAAAACAGTTACTTCTTATGAAGTGTTAGAGATTCGCTAATTGGTATTAATTCAAAGGAACTATTTTCAAATTGCCTTTATTGTCAAGAGAGAAATGAAATAAAAAAAGGAATATCGTAAAGTTTTTATATTATATAATTAAAATAATTAATATTGACATAGTTATAAAATGAGTGATTTCAGAGAGTTACACAATTTTCCAGTTCCTTATCGCTAGAAACTCGGGCTTTGAAAAAAATGTACTCATTCATCTATGAATTAAGCAAAAAACAAATTATATCGGTATTAAGTAATCTTGAATGAAAAACTGGAAACTACAGATAAATATCCATAATCAGAAAACCTTTAGTTTAGTGGGTAAAATATCTTATCTTCAAAAATAGATTGATGAAGATGGACAGGAAGATTCCTAGGATCTATGCCCGGAAACGAGGTAGACGATAAAAAAGATATGAAGAAAGGATTGAATGAAGTAGTGAAACGAATTGGAGACTCGTGGCCAACGGCTATCAGAGGAAAAATGAAATATGGAGGAAAATACTTCTCAAGAAATTAAAATTAATCAATTTCCTTCTGTTCCATTTGTCCAACGAGTTATAGATGACCAACTGATATTTTTACTATGTCGAATATTATATTACCACAAATAAATCAGAACATACCGACAAATATAAACTATGAAAGGATTTGATAAATAAATTAAGGGAAAAGGGAAAATTATTTTTTCAAGGCTGACTACATATTTTCTAATTATGAGTATAAACGTATTATGTATCGTTGGAAAGCCAAAGATTTAAAAAAAACATTTTTTGCATTTTTTAACTCAAATTTTACCGGTCTGTCTTTGTTTAAGTTTGGTTCTATAACTATGTAACATTGAATAAATGTTTAAGAATAGATTGTTAATATTTGTAAAATGTTATATTTGTCTTCATTTCTGACATACTTTGAAAGTAAAAAATGGTTAAATTTGCTCCGATAAATATTATTAAAGGTACTTTTCGCAAACTTTTAAAATCGGAGTTAGTCAATATGTGAACTGAAATGCTCATTTGGAAAATCAGTAGGGTGGAGAATGACCACAGTGAAAAATATAGAAACATCACATTAATTTCAACTCAAACTAGGGCGATAAGTGAACGTTGTGCTATGCACTCACTTCATATTGTGGGATAGGTTTTAGGATTTTATTCCAGGATATATCTACTTTAATAGAACTACTTTATCCCAATCGCAATCAAGTTAGATTAATCTTGGTTCGATTATTGCAGGCTTGATGAGGGAGGTTGGAAATTCCAAAGCTGCCTTTGATATAATGGAAAATGTCTATGGGAGTTGGTAATCGGATTTCATTACTAAGGTTACGTTTAGTCCCTTCAAAACGTAAAGTACTTTAATCTATATTTCAATTTTCGACAAATATAATATGTAAAATAAGTTTGTAAATAACTTAGTCTCGAAATAAATACGAATAATATATATATGGTTAGGAGCAGGAAAGGCAAAAATTTCAGGAAGATAAGCATATGAGGTAGAGAGGTTTAAATATTTAGGAAATGCGGTAACTAGAAAAAATTAAATTGATGCGGGAATAAAGGCGAGAAATGTTTGTTATTGCGAAATTGCTTTGCTCGCGCCTTCAGTCCTGAAACTTATTAGTTAGAATTTTGGCAAAACTATTATCCTTCCTACTGTTCTTGATGGATGCGAAACGCAGCCTCTCACATTAAGGGGAGTGCCTTAAGGTTTTTGAAAATTAAGTATAAAGTAAAATATTTGGACCGCAAGAGAATGAGTTAACCGGAGGGTTTGAGGAAACTGCACTCGGTAAATATAATTCATGTTATAACATTGCGATAAATAAAATGGTCATGTAAGGCTGTAGGACTTGTTAATAAACACAGAGCTGATGAGTAAACGTCGAGGGATAGATTTAGGTGGAGGGATTGAGCCAAGACTATTTGGATTTGAACTGGCATCACTAATGCCTGTGGACGGCGATTACTGGCATCGGCATTGAACCTTCGGTTTCGCCTTGTCTTTATTATTATTAAAATAAGATACAGTACCCAGGGCCGCTCGTATCCGAACGAGTTAAACCGCCAACTTGCTTGTGACAGTAGCGGCTCCGGTTTAAATCTAACCTTGGGTGTCGAGTTTTATTTTTTTGGCGGTCCAACAAAATGAAAACTGGACCCCACCAAGGTTAGGATAGGGTGGTTACCTGTTTATAACACACAAATATGTTAGAAATTACCAGGAAGAGGATAAAAATATATAAAATAAGATGCCGCACCCAAACATAATTGTTTTGTGAAACTAAAATAATGTCAGTATTAAACTAAATGGCTCTAGAATTAGGGCGCTCCGTGAAGTCCACTCCGAACAAATTGAATTTAACAAACAAGGGATTCCATTTCCTTTTTTTTTTTTTTTTTTTTTTTTTTTTTGCGTGCCCCATTGTTTAAAGCCCAGACCTGGAGAAATGCGGGCCGATTGGTGGCATTCAGCTGTGACACACAGCAATCAATTAGGATCAGCTTTTGTTTGTTGGTGTAAAGGCGGAAAGCAACCAATCACGCTCGAGAGGAGCACCGCCTTTGTTGGCCGTGCTGGTTTGTCCAGTCAACACCAATCAGTATTATACTGTTTTGGCAAATGGTAGTGGTGTTTTGACATCGGTTATGCTGTTTGTAACTGACCACTGATAACCAGTATCAGAAATGTTATAAAAATTGACCATATGGTTTTATGAATAATCTTTGAAACTGATCATTTATTTTTAAGGCGTTGCATTCCAAAAAGCCCATTTTCTAATTTTTATTATTTACATTTTTTTTAGGTAAAAAAAAACATAATCTGTAAAATAAGAAAAAGAAATTGGTGCGGCGAGCTATCACACAACATTCACTTACTTTTCTACTTGCAATTAACGTTTACTCATTTCAAAACGACAATATCTTTATGGAAGGCAATACTTTTTTCACCATTTCCATTCAATAGTTAAGTAAAAATAACTACTATTATTATGTTTTTGTGGGAATTATGGTAATGGTAAATATTTTGACTGTTTTTATAAAACCCTATGAAAACATTTATCAATAAATTCGGTTTTTCCATAGGTTTTTGTCACTCTCTAAGAAGACAGTAGCTTTATATTCTATTCTCTCCAATCTGAAAAATTCTGGGCTAAGGACATAGGAAGAAAATTCCTTATATGGCCCACCAACATTCAAACTTGTGGGGAAACTACAAACATAACTTCATGGACCCTTCTTCGGGATTTCACTTGACCCCAAATGTTTCATGATCTGTGATGAGTAAATAACAATTTGACAAAATGATCTCCCTATGAGTAAAAAAAGATTTCGTCCGGAGTATCGAAAATTTCCACATACATTTTACTTTGCCCCATTTTACATAAATTTGAAACATAAAGGAACAAACTTGGCCCTATGTATGTCCGTCAGTAGCATATTCTTATTACGACCGTTAATCCAATTTTGATGAGATTTTCATGAATTTTGTAGGTTGGTCCTATATCAATTTTATTAAGTTTCACCTTATTAATTAATATTTAATTATTTTTCTCAACACGCATTTATTTCAAAAAGATTTTCTTCGCAAATAACAAATCAAATTTATGAAAGAATAATAATAATTATTCTCAAACCTTTGTATTATAATAATTTTTAAAAAATAGATTGTACAAGGTATAGGATTGAAATGATTTTTTAGTTGGATTTGCTTTTTATCAAATATCTGAGTTAGTGTCGGTTTTTCAATTATCATGGATTCACATATTTTTAATTAATATTTATATAAATAAAATAATTATGGGAAGGATTGCTTTAGGAATATTTCATTAAATACAACTTTTCTCAAGAAATAAAACTTTAATGTAAACCTTGAACTGCCTAACGGTCTCAAGTTAGAAGAAGGGATGGTAGTGACCCCAAGACAAAATTTTTACTAATTGGAAAAAGGAAAAAAAGAGAAAAGACAAGAAACAACTAAGTTTGTTTCCGTTTCATACTTAATGAGTTTTCTTTCGAACTCACTTAAGGTTTCGTCATCTAACTGAAATCTAATTATACAAACTGATACAATTCTTTTCTGGATTCGATTAACTGAATACCTACATTTTCCTTTTGAATTAATTATTTTCCGAAAAAAAAACAGCGCCAGTTTTTATTTCTAGTGCTTTAAGTAATAAATAAAGTAAGATTAACTAGATTTTATGTTAGCTGAAGAATGATTTATTTTTTCGGTACGATTAATTTTTTTATGTCTACTTTATGTTTAATATGGAAGGTTAAAATTCTCTATCTTTTTCTAACAAGAGGCACATTAATAGGTTAATTTTTATTTGGCGGGCAGCAATGAATTTTTTTTTCATCATTTTATTTTGTGTTTCTATTTTATGTAAATTGGTTATTGGATATTAATGATAATATAAAAAAAAATACTATACTCAGTATGAATACAAAGACTGATTATATAACATTCCGTAATTATAAGGATAAAAATAAGTTGAACAGTGTTACCAACATTATCATTCAATTTTTTGTTATCTCTAGAAAAAGGAATGGTAGGACAATTATGATGAATAACAGAAAAAAACATATAACAAATTAATATTTTTAAACGAGCTTCTATTCGAATATTTCCAATTAACCCCTTGCGTTATGAGGTCATCTCTGAAGTGATTAAACTATTCCTTGCTTTTTTTTTCATCATTTTATTTTGTGTTTCTATTTTATGTAAATTGGTTATTGGATATTAATGATAATATAAAAAAAAATACTATACTCAGTATGAATACAAAGACTGATTATATAACATTCCGTAATTATAAGGATAAAAATAAGTTGAACAGTGTTACCAACATTATCATTCAATTTTTTGTTATCTCTAGAAAAAGGAATGGTAGGACAATTATGATGAATAACAGAAAAAAACATATAACAAATTAATATTTTTAAACGAGCTTCTATTCGAATATTTCCAATTAACCCCTTGCGTTATGAGGTCATCTCTGAAGTGATTAAACTATTCCTTGCTAAAGCTCTAAAATTACATCTGATGTGACACAAGGGTCTTTTCCTATGTCTTCCATCGTAAAAACACTGAAAATAGGATCTATTTTAACATTGTGCATTCACTTATCGGTCTATTTTATTTTTTCAAATTGCCAACATATTAGGGTCGCTTATATGTCTTCGGGGGTGCAGAATGCATTTGCTATTGATTACAAGATCATGAACTCGTATTTCAATACTTCCAGCGTACTCAATCTTAACGTGAACGAGATTTATCGTGTCACTTACTTTCCTGAAAGCGTTGAATAGATTCTTCTTTGATTACCTATTCAAACCTCCCAGAGAGACCTCTCTTCTGTAAGAAATACTTCTAGATCATTCCATCGGTAGCGGTCCGTCGGTATACACGGATTAATAGTTGGATGATACAATCGTTCGTAAGTACTTTACATTGTTCTTTAGTTGATGTGACCTCAATGGAATCGTTTATACTATGCCATCATAGTCCTCGTTATATGTTGCCGAGATGTGTGTTTTGACTAATATTTGAAATGAAGTTAATTATTAAAATAACTTTTTTTCTTATTTTTAATTTCCAATAATTTAATTACTATTACTTAGTAAAAATAATATTATGTAATAAATAATAAAATTGATTTGTATTTATCGTATAATGGATTACCGAAGCAAGATATCGTAGACTTTTTTTCCTACCATAACTACTATGGTAGCTCGTTGTTACATATGATAATTTATCCGGCTAGGTAAAATGAAATACCCTACTGTGCGCTAGTGGGCCACACTTAGCAACCCAACTTGTGGAACTAAGTTACCCACTGCGGTATGGAAGATCCACTAGATAAGTATTATTCTAAAGTCTTTAATAAATATTATGAGATTAAATTTAAATTTTTTTTGTTTTTTTTCCCGTATCATTTTCATTGAATTCAATTCAGTATTTTGTATTCTTAGTTCTATCTATGACTATAAGTTAAAACGGTCCATATCGGAAACAGTTTAGTGGTTTATTAGAAAAAGTCTCAGAAATAGGGACCGATTTCAACATTAGAATTTTTAAAATACTAGTAGTTGGTTTATTAAACTTCCTCCACGACTTTACCGCTGAGAAAGTATAATTTAAACAAAAAATACTGTTTTTATCCTCCACACTTTTATTTAAGCTAAGAAAAGTTGGAATGGACAAGTTCGACTTTTTCTGAAGTGGGATTTAAAGTGTGTATTACAACTTTTTGTATTACGTCCAACTTGGGTGACCTCCCGACTCCCCTCCGACAAAGTTAATGTCGAACTTGAGAGCTTCGAATAAAAGCTGCCAAAGACCGATTCGACAGCAAACAAGAACTTCGGTCTTCTTGTTACAGGGGGACATTTCACATCCGGGTTCCATGTGACGATGATTGTAGATTAGTTTCATAAAAAAAGTTTTATAAATGTTCTTTTCATTTCTGGAAAGTTTATTACATGAAATGTTACATTGATATAATTGTTTGGTTCCGTACTGGCGTATGATAAAAACAATTATTTAAAAAAATAAAAAATAAAATAAAATTTATTTTATTCAGAATCATTTTAAATCGAGATCATATGAATAATTTCTTTGATTAAAATAAAAATTCTGACGCACATTACTACGCTTCACATCATATATAATTAGACAGCGATTCGATTAATATTTAATAGTGTGTTGTCATTAAATTATTTGACATAATTGGGTACAGTTCAAACCCATGACCCAGTTTGTACAATGTCATTTATTTATGAATTAAATTTATTCATGGAGTTTTCATCTTTCACCATTACCTTATAAGACTTAATATATATTACATATTGGTTTGTCTAAATTCGTTTGACTTAACAGTATATTAAAAACAGATTTATAGTTACTTATTACTGAAATGAATGGAAAAATTCAACTTTGATATCTCGCTTATGTTAATAAAAATCAAATATCTCTACAATTTTTGTAGGAAATTCCCTAAACAATATATATATATATTTTATATTCCTCTTTACAAAAAACATTTAAAACGCCATTATTGGTTTTTCTGTCACTAGAACATTTTAATGTAAAGGTTTTTCTTTAGTTTTAAAGTTGTGAAGAGAACTTATTTAGATCAAATATAATTTAGAATTTTGTCGTAAAATAAATTAACTTACAGCAAATTTGTTATATTTTAATCAGATAAACTTTGGTCTAATTCACAACAACTATCCATACCGAATTCACGCGCTATATTATGTTTGTTGAATGCTATTTGATGGGGATATAATGAATAATATCCCTTAAGATATTATGTATCCCTTAAATATTAGGCGATCATCTTTGATCTCTTGTTTATCATAAAGCGGACTTTTGATATTATAACCGGACCCACATATGATAATGAGTTATTATATATATACTATGATATGGAATTTCATAAAATATAATATAATTATTCTAAACATTTGCATCTTTTCAATCACGAAAGACCAATATTAATGTTTTAATGTAAAGAAATGATTGTACAAGAGGTTCCCTAAGTTTTTAGTAATATTGAAGAAGTTTAAAGTAGATTTTTAAAGGATCAAAAAAGTCCCTATAGGTAAGCAATGGTCGAATTCTCTACGTAAAAGAAAAAATTGATTTATTTTTTTGAGAAAGTTGTAAGTTTTGTTAAAGCTATAACTAAAAATTATTTGAGTTTGCTTAAAAAGCTGGCAAAAGGTGCCAAATCTATGTTGGGGGCTTCCAAGCGGCTCAATAATGTAAAGTGTTTTTTTTTACTAATACTATACTTTTTATTCATATTACTAAATAATCGTAGATTTTCTTTTTTAAGAAAAAAATCCTAATCTAACAATCTTCAAGTAATAACCTGATATCCACCTCCAGTTTAGTTTTTAAAAAAATGATCTATTGTGCAATTTCGTCTACTCAAATTATCCGTGTTTTAACCAAAATAATTACAAACCACTAAAATATCATTTCTTAATATTATTTAAGTTCTTTCTTAATTTCATTATTTTTTTTTTAATGGGCGCACTGACAGGTATAAAAATACTTAATACTATTGGTTACGAAATAGCAATTATAGCTTAACTCACCAGAAAGTTTTTTTTTGCCGCTTTGTGCTCGACGTAGATAATAATAAAATTATTTTTAATTGATAAAGTTTTTCTTATTTATTTGTTTTAAAGAAAATGTCGCTGTACCCACATTAAATTATTTCATTTTACGTATTTCATAATTTATAAAAAATGCATATTTGTAATTTGTAATTATTTCAAGTGTCGAATACTCGACAACTTAGAGTTGACAGAATTTCTTATCATATTATTTATTTTTTTTTTACATAAGTGAAAGAGGATCTGAGCATATTCTGAATACAAAATTTAAACTAAGTAACATGGACTTACAGCTTGTTAAAGAAGTAAGTTTTTGAAATGTGAACGGTCCCTAGACCAGTAGGAAACTGTTAAAATGTTTTTCGAATAATTTAATATTATGGAAAACAAAACTTGGCGTAATTTAGAAGCTTGAAACCCCCCTTTAAATGGCTTTAACAATAAACAAATTCAACTTTATTTGTTTAAAGAACCTTTTGTCTGGTTAACTATGCTGCAATTCAGAATTATGTAACTTAAATAATTTTTTAGTGAATACTTACGATTCAACAAATTCACTTGTCGTTCATTATTAGCAAAGCCAGCTGTTTTGATTACTCTGTTTACACACGTGTTTGATTACACTTAACTTTTCAAATTTCTAACTGTCGAGATTACAGCATATCTGTTGCAAGTTTGGTAAATACTTTTTCAACTAGACAATTTATTACTTTAGTCATTGATTTGGTTGTATTTATCATTAAAGGCTAGATTTTTATTCCGAAATTCATAATTATTAAAGACCCTGGTTCCTCAAAAGTAAAACCTACTTAAGTCCAGCATTTGGGTTTAGAAAAAAATAAATAAAAAGTAATACCCGGGGAAAATATTAAAATAAAATAAAAATTTATTAAACATAGCATTTATGTTTGTCCAGAGTTGTAAAAAACGTCACCGTAGTTCAGAAATTGAAAACTTTTTTAGGATGTGATTTCAAATTTGTTTAAAGTAACCTGTATTAGGGGTACTCAAAAGTATTGCTAAATATAAATTTACTTTCATTGTTACATTATACAAATTTTTGAATAATAACGTAAATGTGTGAAATCATTCATGAAGTAGGAAAATTGAAGTTTTTGCAATCCTAAAAGTTTCGTGAAAATTGTCAGTTTCATATAATCTGCTTTAATTTTTAACATGCATTTTAAACATATTGAGTACCTATCGTACCTAATTGCCCGTATAAATAAGTTAAATTGTCTATTATGTCATGCTTTCAGTGAAATTCAGTTCATGCAAATTGCCTCAGCGTCAATACCATTTTCGGAGACTCGTTACGGAGGTCAGTCAAGGATTAAATACGGCCCGTGGTTGAAATTATCAACAAGCATTAAATACGATTTTAGAAATCTAGTTTTAATGTATATATATATATTTGTTCATACGGACTAAGCTTTCTTTTTATGTTGCAACATGATAGGTGACCTTGAATTTGTTTATTATATTTACGTGACCTGGCCTCTAGAATCGCCATCACGCAACTTGAAGACATGGAAACCCTTTGTTGAATTAGGTTGGGTATACTCAAGTAGAAATCTTACATTATATGGCATACAGGCACCGATTTGTAGAAATTTCGGATCAACCTATATATTTATTTAACATTGAATAATTAATTGTTAAGAACTTAGAGGTTTTATCTTAGAGTAAAGAGGTAATAAACAAAATATGAAATAAAACAAGCTTTATATAAAAAAATAAATATTGATAATAATATTGATTATTATAAAAAAAACCTAAATCAAGTATTCCTTAACACTAAGGTCCTCAACACTCTGTCTGCCTGATGTCATATGTCCGCCTTATGTAACCTGTACCAACGGTCACGTCATGGAAACTTTCGTATGTTTTTTGATAATGCGGAAAATAAAAATCATAACTATATTATGATTGCGTTACAATTTTTTACTAGTATATCCTACATATTATGGTCCCATTACATGTTTTCGGAGGTGCAAAACTTAAAAACGCTATAGATTTTAAGATCGCTCACTCGCATATCGATTTATTTTAACATACGGCCTCTTAATTTTTTTTAGAAGTGCAGATAGTGAAGATTATATTGATTTATTTTAACCCTTTGGATTTCCTATGTATTGAATCCTTTCATAGGTTTTGGGAGTTCCGCGAACACGCTTATAATATCTCATAATCGATGGAACTTTCAGTGTCTCCACTTCGGAAAATATAGTAAGGAACCCAAATGTTTCTAGAAATTCAAAAAAGCCATCTTAAAGTCGATAGTATTTTCTTTTTTTATCCCTCAGATGACATGAGGGACCAGTGATTTTAATAGAGGAAAAATTGGAATTTTTTTTAAAAATAGTATTTTTTATACATCTTATGTCATATTTTTTCTGTTAATCTTCGTTTTTGTTCCTCCTTTTTTAGAGATAGTACTAGTTTACAGTAGTAATTGTATGATATTCAGTAATCATAACTTAATAGCAACATTATTCTCTTAAGAAAAAAAAATACTAAAGGTTCCTTCAAAAACAATTAAAATCATCCTTTAAAATGCCAGTGATGGCGAAAACTTCAATTTATAAATAAAAAAGCTGTCACTATGTTTTACGACCAATCACTTCATATTAACAACATCCAATTCCCAATTTAACTAAAGAGCATAATAAAGTAAACAAACTATTACATCAAAAAAACTATTGACTATTCTCATCTTAGCACATAAGCTTGTTATGATAGTTTTACAATGCTACAATACTAGAAAAAAAATACTTACGGCTGGTCAAAGCTTTTCCTCTAAAATCGATGTTCAACTGAATTCACTGGACCACCCTGTGAAAAAATTATGATCTGTGAGCGTTAATGATAGTTTTATTGTTTATGCAATATTATCTATTTTATGCACTTACAATATTACTTATTTGTTTTTTTTTTATTATACAATATTATTTATTATATTATATAGTTTTTATTATAAGTATAAAAATAAAATTAAAATATTTTAATCGATCAAGAATCATGATTGTTATTTGATGAATGATCATAATAGAAGCATATTACTCTCATGTACTTGATTGCTTAAGGTGTTGCTAAAGGTATACAACTTTATTATTTTTTTTTTCAAGGAAAAACTTTCAATACTTCTAACTTTCTTCATTCCGACATTTTGGATGACACTTTGGACCAACTGTATGTACATTTTTCCATTTATAAAATACTATATTTTCAACTGACCCTTTTTCTTATAGCTTTTCATTTACTTGGCAGTTGATTAAATATTGGTCTGTATGTATTTAAGTTATCATCTTATAGCCCTACAATCGTATACATTTTTTTTTCTTCTTTTTTTACATTATTTTTATCGTTTACATTATTTTTTATGTAACTTTTATTCAACCATGAAAAAGACTTGAAATGGGATTACAGACGTTAATTTATAATAATAATTATTTTTTTTTTCAATTTTGATTTTTTTTTACATCCTTATTGTACTAATAAACTTTCAGTAAAATTATTTAGCTATTAATTAAAAATTTCAGGAATAGGAGACAAAATAACCCGTCATTTTAGTAACATAGAAGATGAATATCTCAGCGAATCTTTTGGAATTTCCAACTATTACAATAGGATGTTTGCGGTTTTTTAGCTGTGGGCGATTATTGAACTATTATGCAAAAACAAACGTTCGAGAAAAATGCTAAGGAGGGATGCCTTGGAAAGGCATAGAGGTCAGATCTGCAGTGGTTCCGTGGTATCTATCCGTTCACTTCGACCTACTCACTCACTCACGAACGATTCAAGGACTTACCGAAGGATGTGCTAGAAGAGGAATGCATTTTTCCCATAATTTAATTGCTTTTTCCCTAGCCTTGTATATGCGCCTTACCTCTTCAGACGAAGGTCAAAGTAAGGATTTTCATGGTTGAAGGTACGAAGTTCTTAACCTAATAGATAATATACGTTAGTTTCATTTTCCCTGTAGTACTCCACGTGTATTAGCAAATAGTTAACTAATGACATTTATGAGTAGAATAAGGAAATTTCCCCGATTTCCGTAAATACGACTGGGGCAGCTTAGTATCAGAAATCTGGGAAACTGCTCCAATGTACGATGGTTTTGTTTATTGATTTTTTTTTTCTAATTTTCAACATCCTTTAAATATAATAACAATTCCAAATCACTTAAAAATTTACATACTTGGGTTTAATTTGGTCTAAATTTATACTTAATACAGATTTATATTTTCATATAATTATTTGAAGGGCTTCCTCCAAAAATATTAGTATAAAAATGTATAAAAATGTTAGCGATATCAATTAATAGAGAATAATAAGAAGTAAGGTAGTTACTAGTTAATTTATTGTAATAACACTTTATATAATATGTTTTTATAAATATATGTATTAATATAATAAGTTTTTCTGAAAGAATTTAGTCACAATAAAAAAAGAAAGAAAGAATATTACATGAATAAGAAACGGAAAGCAAACAACCCGATTGCTAACATCCCTCGTCTGATTTCTTTGCTTAGCATTTACCAGTTTATTTTAGAGGAGCCCTTTATCTTTTATTCATTTCCTTTTGGTTTCTTCAATGGGGGAATTTATAAACTCAATTATGTCCTAGTCTCGAAAAAAATAAAGAAAAAAGGAGAAGAAAAATGTAATAACCGGAAGATATAATTAAAATACTTCAATATTTTCCTCTCAAGAAATTCTAAAGTATTGAAGTGAATTTAAATAATCTAAAGAAAATTGAGGTTTATTTAAATGCTTTAACACTATAAATTTATAAATACAATTTAATTTCAAATGTCTTTATTCTAAACCAATTTCAAAGCCATTGAAGACATATATCCCAGGCGATAGGTATTTGTTTACCTATACGATTCATGATTTCCATAGTTTTATAACGGTAATATTTCAGAGTAGAATATTTCTGTATTCGTTGAATTGAATATTATAATATAACATAGTCAAATTAATCTATATTTGTTAACTATTTTATTTAATACTAATCATGTTAGTTCATAATTGTAAAACAGAATTTGCAAATAAAATAATTAATATTAAAAGAAATGGTTGATAAATATAGGTTAATTAGACTATATTACACTTGGAGGAAGGGGTATACTACAGTGGGCAAGCTGACAAATAAAGTGAAGCTAAAAAGGCGGGCCTTATGTGACTTCCAGAGGCGTGGCAGAGGAGTAGAAGAAGAGTACGAACCAATCACTGATTGCCTTCTATTTAAGTTTATTAACCTTCCTTTCGTGAGCCTTTTTGGCTTCACTTTTACTTTGAAGGAAACGAATTAATAAATAATGTTGAGGCTGAATGGATATAATTTATTATGATTGATTAATATAATAATATTATTTTGAGATCAAATCCTATAAATTAGAAAATTTAGGATTAATTTTTAGTAATAACATTATACTATTTGAAATTTTCAGTATTAAAATTATGAAGTTTTACTTGCATGATTGTTCAAAGAAAATAATGGTAATTGGTCGATATATTTTCGAGATTTGAGATTATATAATCGTATCTGAGGCAGTTGAATACAAAAATAGGTTTTATTGTTTTCGTAAAAAAAACTTTCTTGGCAGGATTGGAGCTGTCTATACCCCATTCACTTTCTATTTTTCTATACCTTTTAAGTGCCTTTTATATTTTTTCTTGTCCAGTTTTTTGAAATGTAGATCTATTGTTTTCCACGAAATACCTTTTACGGTACCTTCGTATTCCAATCCTTAAAGAATAAATAACCTTTCTATATTCTCGATCCTGGATTCTTCCATCCACCTCTCAAGTGCAAGATCTTAAGGTGTCATTTTGTACATCTGTTCTCATAGAAATGCTTCCATTGAAAAATCCTTTGTCAGTCGTGCTAGAAGAATTCCTTACTATCTGCAAGGCTTCGTGAAGTTCTTTTATTTTGAACACCACTTATTTCTCCATCTCTTCAATGATCAAACTATCCTTGCATGTAAAGAATAAATGTCTATGTAAATTTGTAAAAGTAACAATTTTCAAATTTTGTGCCCATATTTTATTTATGTAACTATTTATTAATTATTTTGCTTGTATTTTTTTTTTATTATTTGTCTATAGTTTAAATAAGTTCGTATAATGCAATCAGAAAAATGCTGATTCAATTTTGATTTAGTTTTTAATTCATAAGACATTATTAAACAGGCCTCCTACAATAAAGATTAATTATTCTTCTGATTTAATTTAATTTTATATATGAAAAGTTTTGTGAACTTCTCTACGAGATAAAAAAAAATTACTTTTTCTTTTGAGCTTAGTATAAACCTTTGTTTGATCAGATTAAACTTGGGAAAAAATCCTAAAATGTATGTGAAATATATCATGGTACTACACGACTAGTGTTAGTATTGTTATTTAAATAAAATAATTTAGATTGTATTCTAATTCTAATTTTAATGTTTTTTCTTGAACCATTTCTCGAAACATCTCGTTTTTTTCTTCGCCAAACTATCGATATTTCAACCCTTGAGGCTCGCTCTGTCTGAAATTGATGAGGAAAGCGAAAATAATTTTTTTTTGAATCAAGGTTTAATCAATCATTTTGCAATTGATAAATATTTCATGCTTGTAGTAGTAAATAAAAATAATATTGAATATAGCAGACGTCTGTAGCCGTCATTTGTAAATGTCTTTAATTTCTGTGTGAATCAAAAGATGGCTAAAGATGGAAGTTTTGTATGAGAACGTGAACAAAATTTGATGTTACACAGAGCTTAATCAAAAAATAGATCTGTTTTCGATAAGATCGTTTGAAAGAGTAATTGAAATTAGTGATCATAACAAACCCCCCCCCCAAAAAAAGGAAAGATAGAGCTTTAGAAATTTCGTTTAGGTTCATTTCTGAATATTAAAAAAAATTAAATGATAATAATAAAAAAATAAATTAATGATTAAGTATGTTGTCTTTATTTACCTTTGAGCTTTCAACGACTCTTTTCGTCTCTGAAGAACTGGACAAGTGATCTCCCTTTATGGGGTCCAGTTACGTGTTGTATCACTTAAGATAATGTTGATGTGTGCTATTTCTTAGAATGAAAAGATATATTGCTAGATTGACTAAGTAACTTGACCTAAATAATTTAAACACAATAATTGAATTGTGCTATTTATTTATTTTATTTTTTAATTCGAAACTCAATTACGATCATATTCAAGTGGAAGGTCTAGTCCAGCGTTGTCGGTTCAATTCTCATCTGGGTTAGTCAATATTTATTTTAAGGCGGTCCGAGAACTGAAAATTGATATTTCCACTGTGGGGCTGTACATATCTTCGATGGAAGTCTTAAAATATATATTTTGAGATCGTGAATGGTATGTTTCCTTCTTTCTACATTTTTATTATTCTAATTCGTGGATAAATGTTACTTCGTCGTATTATGAATGTGTTATCCCGTTAAAAATGTAGAGAAATGCTTTATTGGCATTGCTGCCTAAAAAAATTGGGTTGTAAGATACACAGCATACTTATCAATCCATGATTGGATGGATACACTACCATATATAAACAATGATTTAAAAAAACCAATCCCACTTATCCTTTTTCAAACAACAATCAACTATAATCTAAATACAATATATTTCGAATATTTTTTTTCTTTTATGTACATTTTTCCTCCTCGCACGAAGCCAAATTATACTTAAAGTATATAAAAATGAAAAACCCATATAATTAAAAAACTGACTAGTGAGATTAATTTCGTTTGGTTAGTTTCAAGAATTTTTGGATGTTGGTCAACTTACATCATTTACCAAACCGCGAAAGTAAATAAACAAGTATGGATACTTGTGCCCATTATGAGGAATGTAGAGCAGACCTTGAGATAACTGAACCAGAAAGTATAATTAGAGATGCAGTCTAACATAGCTGTGAGCATGTTGGGTGTGGTTGGCGTCCTTGGTGCTTGTGATGGCTTGGGTGATCTGTTATTGTAACTGATCTTGGTCGTGAGTGTTGGTTTGAGAACATAACCAATAATCGAGTAATTGCTCTGATCATGTTTGAAAAAACAAGCAATAGTAACAACCTTCAATTGTAAACACGATTTATTTTTCATGTCCAGCAACATTCCCTTGAAAAAAAAAGTAATAGTTCATGAGCCACTAATCGAGCCCATAAAATATACATCTGTAAATAATAATAATAATAAAAGCTTAGCGAACCGGAAGGTTCCATGCCGATACCACCAATCGTTGGACACATCTACCCATTAACGCCCATCCAAACCCAAATTTTGTTGACCACCAACGGTCATTAAGTATCTGTTATATATGGACTTCAGACCAGCTCTTAGGACCCAATAAACAACAGAAACAGGTGATTTACTACTTGGCGGAATCATTAAGATTAAACAATCATTCGACGCTAAATTTAATGTTATTAATTTGTTGTATCATTAAATTTTCAAAAAAAAAACACCGTTTAGGAGAAAAAACGAAATTAATCAGAAATTAGAAAAATATTTTATTGATTACTTTGTTAAATTAATTAACTAATTAGTAAGCGATTTAGGACCATCAGAAATGCGTTCCCGTGTTAAGTGTGGTAGAAACTCATTTTTAAAATTATTTCAAGATATATTTTTTATGTGCTGGGATTTATGCATCGAGCTCTTATTTAGTGTTGGACTTATTTTTGTTTATATCAACTAGCATATATCTGATATTAAGTGCCATACTTAATATCACACAGTTGATACCATTATTTTTAATCAGCAAGTTATTACTAAAAATCTCTGACCACATAACTTATTGAACCGTCAGTGAAACGTCAGTTCGGGCAGAAGTGAAATTATAACAATAACGCCCAATTTCCTCGAAAAATCGCCGCGTTCTTCAGTAATGGTGGCTTTCCGCATTGAGAGCGAGGGAGAAGGAGATTTTCATGAAATGAAAATATTTTTATAATCTTTTATATTATACCGAAATATTTTTTTATGATTATATACATATAGTATTAATGGAGATGCACATATTTGGTATTGAGGAAATTACAAAAAATATATACAAACAATTTTAAATTTTTTGCAAATTGGTGCATTTAAAAAAAATATTATGTTGTAATATGTCTTGTATATATTGCTGCTTTGGTTGCATAATGACACATCTAACAAAAAAAGTTTTGAATTGCACATATTCCAGATAATGCGGTACACTAATTGCTGTTGGAGTATTTTGTAAGTTATTGAAGTTTGCATTCTTCTTTTCGAGGCATTAAACACAAATACTAATATACTAATTTTAATATTTTTTTTTGTTTAGAATTTCGAGAAGCACACATAAGAACTAAAAAAAAAACCTAAACTATAAATAAAAATACAGTAATATTCGTAGTAATAAAGTTAAAAAGAAATTAAGTTTAAAACTAAATAAATAAGTTTAAAACGAATACATATGTTAAACAAATACATAAAACAACTAAATAGTAAAAAAAAAACTATATATCAGTTAAAAATAAATAAATATATAAATGGTCGTAAGTATCCCAAAATGGCATATATAGTGTATTTTAATCTATTAGTATATTCTCGCTGAGGTAAATGTTCTGTCAGTGCGTATGCCCCAATTCACAGTTAGTTTGCATTATGTATTAACATCATCCGTCGCTTCTGTTAATCTATATGGTCCATTCATTATAATAGTCACTTTAGATAAAGTGTATTTCACGAGTATTGTTTGAAAATGTCAAGAACTATCAGTTGTTTGCATATCGTGAACCTCGACCTAAATAGTTTAAATTCAGCTGTCAATTAGTTTATATCCTGTGATAAAGTTATTTTCATGTTTGAAGGAACATATGCGAAAAGTAAATATGGAAGTCAGAAAATTACGTGTAAAATAAAAATAATTATTCATCTGGAATAAATATAGATCACGTAGTATAATAAAACGAACAATTTTTTTTTTCAAAGAGTAAAGACTGTCACTGAAATTTTTCTATTGCATATTAAACGCGATTGCAGTTGTACACTCTCACGTTCTGTCCATTTAAACTTTTTCGTTATTGAAGGGTGTGCCAATGAAACTGTGTAATTAAACGAATGCTACAAGCTTTTAATTTTAACTGACGGGAACGGTTACTTCTTTGTAAAAAACCTGTCAGTAGATTTCTGTTATCCGCACTTTGGAATTACCTCCTCGTATCTATTTTTATGTTATATTTTTAGAAAACTTATGATTAAAATATGTCTCGTCTATTTTGAGTTATGTCAATAGTTTATATTTATAGTCAAAGATTTAATATTTTTTACAGTACTATAAAAAATAATTTGAGGATGAATAAATAATAGATTAAAGGTTAAATAAGTAAATATTGCGTTGAGGAGAGGAAGAGGAGAGGAGTTGAAGAGGTAGAAGTTGATTAAAATCATACAAAAACCGGTACCCACTTGTGTTCCAATAACTTTTGTAATATGTTTTTGTGCCTTGTTCAACATTGTACAGCTTAAGCTACGATGCCTCGTTACTCCGTAAAAACATTATACCAATAAAAATAATAATAAAATCAAAGCTTAATTAATGTTATTAATGAATCCTACTAATTAATAGTTTATAAGTGGTGTCTTTAGGATTATTTTGATTTTTTTTTTCTGGTTTCCGTTCGAAATATAAATTAAAAATCTCAAAACATGAAACAAATTCTCTATGAAGGTATGTCCATTAAGGCATTATTTAGTGGATATTTACGTTTAATGATTTTCATTGTTAAGAGCTATTTATGCTATAATAATAAGTAATATGTGTCCCGACTACTATATTATTAAAATTTAGACATTAACTTTCATATTAAATGTTGTTAAGATTACCTTGGGATTAAGACAGCATTGGAATTTTTCTTCTACAACAGCAGTGGTTGAACGGTAGCAAATACATCTTGTTTTGCAAGTTTCAATTATCTTTTTTCTTAAAGAATTATGGCCATTAACCGGGCATACATCAACTTGTTGCTTACTGTCACCCCAAAATATAAAAATCTAGTGGTATCAAATCTAGAGAACTTACGAAACAACACATAGCCAGTGCCGCTCGGGCATCGCTGCAATGAAAGAAAGATGCCAAGTTGTTTGCATTTCATTAATAAAATAGTTCATTAATAACCTAAATAATTCATAACTATGATAATATTTAGAGGTGAATATCTCCTAAACAAAGCGTCAGTGGTCATACCTGCATAGGGAATTAATTTTTCTTGTTTTGATCACCGTGCCTAGCGTTATAGGGGTCTCGCTCTAGGAATAAAGAGTAATTAAAACTGGGTTAAAAGTTTTTTTCTTATAATTTCAGATAGGATAAAAGCGTAGAGTAAACATCTCAAGTTCAGAGATTAGGCATAATTTCGTTGATAGGGTGAAGGAAAAAAGGATCAATTGGTTCAGATCGGGTAAGCACGTAATGTGGGCTACGTTCTTGTGAAAAGTAATCGAAGAGGTTTTGGAAAGAATTAAAGTAAAATATAAATCGTATATAATTATTTAGTAGCAATAATCCTAAGTTATTTATCAATTATGCTTCTCTTAAATTATAAATGTAATAATTTAATCTTTAAAATACACATATTTCTCTTTCTACGTTTCGGGTCTCTTCCACATTTTCAGGATGATAAATCTGAAATTTCACCATCCTATAAATTATACATTGGATATCCTTTTATATAAAATACATCATAGTTATTTTCATTTTTACCTTGTAAGTAGTTAAGTAATTCTAATCCTTATAAAATACGTTTTCATAATTTAGTTTAATTATATTTTGAGTGCAGTTAGAAAATATAGGAAGGATTTCATATTGAGGAGCTTGTATGGAATATATATATAATTTATTTTTTAAACTAGCTTCAGTAGAATAAAATTGTCGTATTCAGATAGGTTTATATGTGTGGGCCCTGTTATCTTAAGAAACTCTACCAAGATAAATTATAACGAATATAGTGACAACGTTCATGCTCTTTATAACATTAAAAATAAAGAAATCTTAATTATACGGCGTATAATGTCACAATGGAATCGACTTAATATAGGGCTGTGATCCTATGGAGGCTGGGTCTTCTAAAGGGCACTCCTTCATTTTTTTTAAAAGCAGAAATGAGAGATTTGAAAGGAAGGGAAAGGACACGATAACTGGTGCCGACCATAGATCAAGGCTTAAGAATTCGCAAAAGAAAGACAAATGAGGATTACTTAGTACAACATATCAATCAGCATTTTGCTTCCCAAAGGCGAGATAGGGGAGGCCTGCGAGCTGGAAGCAATCCATCAAGACGTACCTTCCCATACAGCCTTGGGTTACGGATGGAGCTTCGGGAGGCAAATTGGATAACAATGGTGTTATACAGCCAAAGATAAAGCCAACTAGTTTAGGCTGCAAATGATCTACAAGGCTTATCAAGAGAAAAGGAAGTACCTTGTTAACATAATTATAATATTTCTTTACTTAATCTTATTAATTATTAAATATTAGAACCGGAGATCTTAAACAATACCTATTCTCTCTTAGAAAGGCTCAAAAATCTAAACTCTATTGATATAAAATATATTGGTTTGAAAAATCAGAAATTCATCTTTCCAACAGTTATAGTAACGATGGAATTGGATAAATTTACATGGAATTATGGATTAGTTTCTCAATCATTGTAAAAGAAGATATAGACATTATTGGGACAGAACATAATATAGATAAATATAAACTAATGTAATGAAAACGAAAATAACTTTGTTCTTTGATATCTACATGAACATAAGCAGAAGGTTACAAATACACAATTAGTAGTGTAAACATTAAAAAAGCACAAGGCGTTACAATTGTTTGTTCCAATCATAATTGCTTCAAATCGTACAGTGAGCTAGGGTACACATCCTTCATAAACTACGATACCAAATTTTAAACAGAACCATATTAACCAGTAACTTGTTCAAACCTAAGCTCTACACACTGTTTATACTTTTTGAACTGGTAGATATCGGAGACTTTGCAATAGCACCAAAGTATCGACACTCCTTTCGCACGATACTTTAACCAAAGTATTGATTCCCATTGTGCATCTTAGCAAACATACTAGCGGATTGTTAGTGATGTCTATAAAATGAAACTTGGCAAAGTAGTTGGGAGCCAACCATTAGGGCTGTTGGCAAGCATTTTCAGTCCCATGTAATTGGTGAATTTCACCATACAGAAAGCTCTTGCATCTGCACGTCTGATCATAGAGAATGTTACTGTGTCTTGAGAAGACCCTGAAGTCTATGCAACAACATTCCTTTTATTAAAAGTTATGTTAGTATAACATAGAGTTATCTCTATAGTTGTTTTTTTGAAAATTATATTATTTTTTATTATCATTTACTATGTTGTTTTTTGTAATTAATCAATGTTTTACTGTGCTCTTTTTAAGGATGTTTGGATTTATTTATGTTGGATTTTATAGTAATCTGTGTTGTTTTGTTTATTTTTTTAAATTAGACACATATATCCCTACATTATAGAAGATACCTCCTCTTTTTTTTTATATTAAAAACAAATGGTGGACGTGGCCAATCTATTGACTAAACAAAGAGCTGAAAGCTGCACCTAGCAGTGCCCCTGTTGACCAAGGCGGAGTACTGACGTCACCTTCGTGCCACACGACCTTATGATATCTTCCTCTTTTTTCCCCGCCTCATCGGATTAATCTTTTTATTTCTCCCAAGAGAGGGCGATCAACTACAGGCTAAAGCCCTCCCGGATGCAAAGTACCCCGAGTCAAAGACCCTCCTTCGGGGCTCAAAGAACTTAAAAGCTTGGAACATTTGCATCACACAGAGAATCTTAACTGTTTCCACCTACAGCTGTGTAAACAACGGAGCAGATGGGAAATTGTTCTCTGCCTTTGAGGTGTTCAGTAATTTTTTTTTTATAGGTTACTACCTTTAGGAAGCAAGAATAAAATGGGCAAAATAAGTAATGTTTTAATTAAATATTGTATATTAATTGTAAACGACTTTAATTTGATTAATTTTTTATCATTAAATATTTATCACAAAACCACATTAAGCTCAACTTTTTGTAATATAAAATTACACAATTATAACAAAAATGCATCATAATTTTTTTATATTTCTACGAAAGTCAGTTGAAGTCTCATTGTGAACTAAGTTGTTGTAAGTGAAATATAGTTAAGAAAAAAAATTGTTTATAGCTATATAGCATGTAGCAGCTCCTGGAATAATCAAAAACCCTTTCAACTTCATATGTATTTATTTATGAATTAGATGACGTTTCGGACCAATTCTTATCCATTTTTAAACTTGATATCTAGTATTAGGCTACTCGTCTAATTTCGTTTACTGTTTTCAGTTCTTATGTTAGGGAGCTGTAAAGAGGAAAATAAAATACTGCAGGGATTTGTCTATTATAATGACAAGAATTCATAATTTGATGAAATATAATATATATATATATATAATTGTTCCGGTATTCTAACAATAGAAACGGACAAGAATTATCCCGACTCGTCATCCATTTCATAAATAATAAATAACAAATAGATGAAGCTTTAAGGATGCCTAATAAGTTTTAAGCGTGCTTGATTTATCTAGAAGTTTTTATCTTGGAGGAAGGATTATAATGGAGGGAGTAAGCTGGCAGAAAAAGCGAAGCCAAAAATATGGCTAATGTGCCTTGAGGGGCGTGGCAGAGGAGTAAGGGAAGAATACAGTCATTGGCTGCCTTCTGTTTCAGTTTAGACTACATTGGCGGACATTCCTATTAACCTCAACGTAAACAACCTTACTTTCGTGAGAAAGGTCTTTTTGACTCACTTTTTCTTTGAATGAGGATAGATTTAAACCTTGGTTTCTACTTAGAAGGTAATTTGAAGTTTGATTTGAATTTAATTAAAACAATAATAAATTTTAGTCTAATATGAATGAAAAATACATTAATTTATATAATTTTTAATAGTAATTGATTTTTTAAAAATTAATCTTTTGTAATATATTAATTCATGCATTGTAAGTATAAGAATAAATGAGAATAGAATTTTAAATAAACTCTCACAAATACTTCCAGGAGTTGTTTTTTAAAAAAATTATGTTCACTGTAGTATAAAGATAAAACTGGCTAATAGAATAGGCCGAAATCTTACAAATATTTTAAATATACATAGAATAAAACTGCTAATTTTAAAAGTAGTTATTATTGTTATATAATTTTATATAAAATAAAGTTAGGGGTAGCTCTTAAGGTTATTTTCCGTAGTCTTTGAGATTATGTTATGTTAAGTATAACATAAGTAACTTTATGTTGTTTACTTATAGGTATGTATAATATTTCTATGCCAACGATGGATAGGCTTTATTGTCGATCTAAATTCTTCTATGTTCTATTTACAAAAACAACTTATCGTTGGTGCAATGATCTTTTAGATAGTTAAAAAAAAATACATATATAGAGTAATTTTAAGAAATTTGGTCTTAAAAACAATGGTAAATATATTCCTACCTTCTTTTGTTTGTTTTATAGCAGTGGGAATCTATTAATTTACAATAAAAAAAAAATAATAGAAGATCTAAAAATTGTCAAATTAGATTTGAAGTATGCTGTGGATATACTTCTTCTATAACAGAGTTCTGTCTAATAAACATTTCTGTCTAGTAAACTGTTGTTGAATACTAAAAAACTAAACACAAATTTTTATAAGAAGGCAAAGATTGTGAAAATGGTAGATTTTTTATAAAGTTGTTTGAGAATAGTTTTAGTAATGTAAATAGTAGTCTTGATAAAACCAGTTTTATCAAGTTCATTTCTTAACACTTTTTCCAGTAACGATCCTTCTTAACTTATTTTCTTTAGAATTTCAGCGTAGAGATACCAGAAATAACTGCGTCAGGAATTACTAACTTATGGAAAATTCCAATTATACAAATGGACATGGCCGTTCGTGGATGAATGCAAGGGGAATGTGGATATTTTTTTCATCATTTTCTAAACATTGAGGTAAAGAATCTGTAGAAATCCTAAACATTACAGGTACCCGAGTATTGTTTGTGCATATATTTCAGATTGTTTGAGCAACAAACAAATTAAATCGAAGATGTTGAAAATAAGAGAACCTTAATTGGGTATCTCGGTTTAGAAAACCAGAGAAGGCTAGGCCACCAGTATGCTTGTCTTTAAATGGGAACAGGCTTCTCCTTTTCTAGGCATGTTACGGCGCTGTTGGTAGTTTTGTTATCGAACTCTAATGGAATGAAAGAAAACGAAATCTTGAATGGAGTAACTACATTGTTCAACATTTTAAATTATTGCAAAATATTTGATGGATCAAACAATATTAAGGTTTTAATGTCAATGTCCTACTTATCGATTACGCTTCGAGACGTAAAAAAATATTTCTTTGGACAGAATATTCTGTTATTATTGACCGCCATAATATGATTGATAATATGACGCGTGGCATTTTTTGTGGTGGTCCGTTCTTGCGTAACGACGGGACACTTTTATAGTCATTCCGAAAAAGCGAGGGGAAATGTCGTCATCATATAGTTTATATAAGGTTTCTATTTTCTCTATTAACTAGTTGCTTAGAGCAGAGAAAATGAAATCCAAAAGGTTTTCCCCTAAATTCTTTTTCCTGTATTGAGAATTGATTATAGTATAATGCAGGGGTTCTCAATCCTTTGTCCATCTAACATTACCTGTACCACCAGTAATTAATTTTTATCTATAAATTTGGTATTAACAGTTTTTGTATAATTTTTATTTTTTAGTTAAATTAAGGGGTAACTGTTGTGGATTAATTTTTATTTTTTATCATTTATCTCAATATATAGAAATTTTCTAGAAAGTGTAATAAACGGTACATGTGCATTGCACTATGTATATTCTTCTAATGTCTTCGAGAATACTTCCTACTGTGTAATAATAATATACCTAAACAATTGAATTAAAAAAAAACAAATAAAGTTAGCTGGTTATAGAATTCTTCTGGCCGAAGCAACAATCTCTACGTGGATGGTTCAAGTTCGAGTTTTCTAATGACCCTAGATGTAGGTAATCTTACTTAGCAAATCTTACAGATAATAAATTATGGGAATCAGAAGTACCCGTTCCCATTGGATATTATCTACTAGAAATTTCGCAGAGAGGAGGTGATTTTGTTGCGCCTTGGTCATACGCAATCTATCAAACACTACAGCAAATAAATAATTGGGGCCACACCGTAGCTCAGGGATTAACTACTAGTCTATCGATTTGAGGTCTGCGGGGGGTGCTGGTTCGAATCTGGCCTTGGGGCGTTGACTTTTTCATCAAGTGGCGGTCCCACAAAATGAAAAACCTGACCCCCAAACATGGTTCGAATAGGTTTGTCACCTGTAGATAACCAGGCGAACATCACTTTTGACGTGATTGCTTTAATAAGAAAAAATAAACTATTGAAGTTTTAGTTTTTATTATAAGATGTAATATACATAAACATTGAAACTATATTCTTACAAACTAGGAAGAACTCAGCTGAAGGTTGAGGTCTTCTTCTCTTAAGACTACTGACTACTCTAATGATCTTCTGCCAAAATATATACATAAAAAGAAGTATAGGAAGAGGATGCTAAGCTGGAAGGGCAAAACTTTGTCCAATCGAATTTTGTGGGGGGGGGGGAGGGAAGAATAGGAGACGAAGAGAATTCATCTAATTGGACATCTTAAATTTAGGAATAGTAGATTTTATGGGGCCCAATAATATCGTAGATTCAGGGATAGAATAGTGGGGTTTACCAATGAGGTCTAGGCAAGTAGGGAAATAAGGTCTAGAAGGAGATGTGGTCTGGGAAGTGGGGGATGCAATGACTGTGAGAACTGACTTACATATGTTAAAGATAAAATAGTTAGACAGATGGGAGTCCATTGTTTTTTTTTTTTTTTTTT
>NW_027106467.1:733438-734087 GCF_000696795.3 Halyomorpha halys
AGTAGAAAAAAATAAATATATATACATCACCGGTAAAAATAATAAATTGCAGAACTATGGAATTATAAAATAAGTAGACAAGGAATATAATAATTTTCAAATGGCTTGGCGTGCGTGGGACCCTTTGTAAAGTGGTTGCACGAACGATAACACCGGGGGGCCTTCCTTACTTTCCAGTCGCGCTGCAAGTCCAGGGTTATTTTTTATTCCTGTGGTAAATTTTAAAAGAAATTGCTGTCTTAGACGTATTTTGAATTATGTTTGAAATTTAACACTCTTAGGCTTCAAAACAGTTTTCGTTGACGTTTTATAATTATAGATCTAATGCATCAGGTTTTTTATTTGAATTTTTATTTTCTAGTTTAATTTTCTATTTTATTTTCATTATATATTTTACTTTTTTTCCTTTATCCTATGTTTATTATATTTATTTACATATTTTTACAACTGTTATATTTCTTTATTATTATTATTATTATGGATTTTTTTGGCAATGGCAGCTTCAGAACTGAGATATGGTCTGACCACTTACAAGTATCAATTTTTTCTTCGATTTAAAAACTTTCGAACAATTCTATAGGGTGTTTTTTTAAGCCCGATAGAACTTGAAATTGTAAAAAATAACACAAAAAATTAAATTGTAATCAAA
>NW_027106467.1:734137-737008 GCF_000696795.3 Halyomorpha halys
AGAGATCCCAGCGCATCCCTCTCGCCGCATCACTGGAAATGGGAGTCCATTGTGAGATGACAGTTTGGACCTGCTTAAGTACTGTACTTACAGTGATATAGTACTAACATATGATTTTCCCAAGGAAAGTTCACATCCTTATGGTTAGTTAGTGCCACCTAAATGAGCCAAATATTCAGAGGAACAACTATATAGTTTATAACGATAACCGTTGACAAATATTTATAATAATAGCCGTTAAATACTATTAATACCGATAGGGTTCCTTAACTCGCACCTGACCCAGAGTTATCTTATGGCTCGGGATTCGCCACCTCTGTGCCAGACTTGCGGAACGCGACTTATCGTTAACACATTTTAACTGATTGCCGAGTATACGACTCCGTCAAATCTTTGTGTGATTTATCAGCAGACCTCTATTCCCTTTTGTAGGATTACAAGTAGACAGTTGATAGACCTTTTGAGTTTCTCAATCACTCCAAACTTTAATATAAAATTTAATCAGATTTTACCACAGGTCCCCATTTTTCAATAGTTATATATTTCAATATAATAGTGGTCATGAATCTGGGTCCCGTTTATGGTCGAGTATCTATCCTTTGCGAACTCGACAATTAAGGCAATAATGATCCATAAGTGATTAATGACTTAAAATAATTTTTAAAAAATGACACTGGAGTGAATTACTTTCTTTCTCACTTTTACAATAATTTAATTTTTTCAAAATATATTTATGAGTTCATTTTCGTTAAATGTTCCTATTATGAGCAAGCTTAAATGATATTCCCTTTCATTCGAAAGGGTAGTAACAAAACTGAAAGTGTGTGTTGTCCTTTGTTCTTTAGTAGCTCTTAAATATCTTAATGGATTCAATTCTTAACAAAAAATCTTTTCATTAAGTTTGAAGCAGTTAATTAAGTAGTTTTTTAAAGGCAAGTGCATATGAGATTTTTAAAAGTATTCTAATATGCAAGAGAAATAGGTATCAGTGCTCAAGGAATTCATTCATACAGTATAAATAAATATATAAATTAAAAATATGAATTTAAAAAAAAAAATAAAAATATAAACGCAACTCACATACATCATTATTATAAGTTATCATATTCCTTGTCATTGATTATCACATGTTATCGTATTCAACATTAATTATGACCTTCTCGACTCTTTTAATTACTACATATATTTATATAAAAAATGTAATAAAAAAGATCAGCCAATTTTTGTGGCTATAGGGACAATGACAAACCATCCGTAGATTTTTTTCCCTTAAATTCAGATAGTAAAAACATTACAATATTTACCGAGTACATAGGTCAGAATAGCTTACTCAAAATTTCTACTGGATAGGTTCTATATAATTACTGTTATTCCAATATTCTATAATACATTTTATTATTTCTAATTCATGATAAATGTCATTTATCGTTTCAGAATAAAAGCTGCCGTAGGAACCAAGTTAGAAACGGCATGTCAAGGAAAATAAGTTTGTGCTTGGTGAAGCAAAAGAAGTGTACGACTTTGATAAAAATTAATACTTTACCATTTCCACGCTGGTCTCCGACGTCCCTCCAAATTTTTGCTGAAAACAGAAGAGCCGTTTTTTAAATATTTAGATTCCGAGAAAAATACGTTTACGCATGCGTAAGCAAAAGGGGCCAACTAAATACTAACCCCTACAATCACTGAAAAATTCATGTAATTCGGATTAGTACAAGAGCCGAGAAGAAAAGAAGGTAGTTATCTCACCCCGATTTTCGATGACTTTAATGAAAACTATGCATAATTACTAGTTAAAACTGATGAGTCTGCCAAGTATAGGTAAGGGGAATAAAAAATGGCGGCTGTTTCAAAACCTTAATTTTTCATTCGGAGCTCTATATCTTAAAAATCACCAGAAACACTAGAAAATCTAAAAGAAAATTATTTTTAAAAAACTAAATTTGCTATAATATGAGCCATAAAAGAACTATTTACGTCCAATAGTTAGATATAGCTTTTTAAAAAGCAACATTTCATAAAAATGTACTGAAATATCAGTAGTTAGTGAATCTATTTTGAGAAATCTATATTTCAATAACCACAAATTTCTGTTAGCACTCAAATTAAAGGTAAATAATTGTACTATAAAGTAGTTTACATTTACCTTCATAGGAACAGTAGTTTTCACGATATTTGCTGAAATAAATTGATTTATAGTTGTTTGAACAATAAGTTTGATTTATGAAAAACTTTATTTCAGAAACCATCGGACGTACAGATGTCTGTGAGCATTCAAATTAAAGCTAGTTAAATTTACTATAAAATATTTAATGACGTTTTTCTTTGTAGGAGTGATAGTTTTTATGATATTTGACAAAATAAACAAAAAAATGTTAATTTCTAGTTGTTCGTGTAAAATGTTAGATTTTTGAAAAAATATATCTCTTGACCCATAAGACACATATGTCTTCCAACACTCAAAATAAAGGAAATTTAAACTATATAGTAGTTTATGACACTTATCTTCGTAGGGGTTGTAGTTTTTATGATATTCACATATGAATATATATTTGGCAAATGAAAATTTGTTCGAACAACTATAAATCAATTTATTTTAGAAAATGTCATGTAAACTATTACTCCTACGAAAATAAACCTCATAAACTACCATATAGCTCATTAAATTAGCTTTAATTTGAGTGCTAGTAAATTCACTAACTACTGATTTACTAATCTTTCAGTACGTTCCATATAACATTTATATGAAATATTACTTTTCAAAAAGCTATCTATGTCTCGATAACTATTGAACGTAAATAGCTTTATTGGGGCTTACATTTTAGCAAATTTACTCTACTTTAAATGATGCTCTCTTAGATTTTCTATTGT
>NW_027106467.1:737058-753721 GCF_000696795.3 Halyomorpha halys
CCGCGGTGCCCATATGCCCGAAATCATTTTCAAATGTTAATGTCACGTATTGATCTTTCGAATAAAAAAAAAATTTTGATTATAATTTAATTTTTTGTGTTATTTTTTACAATTTCAAGTTCTATCGGGCTTAAAAAAAAACCATAGATGTATCCAACAGAAATCCCTGTCGAGCCTCCCTGGCAAATGAAATGACAACTCCAATCCTTCCGTTCCTGTCACAGTTCAACCCTTCGAGATCAACCCATTCGTCGGTATTATAATTGACGTTACAAATACGCGTTTCAGATGGTGCAACTCCTTAGTTCGGGCGCCAGTTCCCGACATTTTCTCACCCATATTTAATGTTATTTTGTTGCTGCTGGAAATAGCATTATCAATAATCCTAGCACTCTTCCTAGATCATTCAATCTTATTTGTAAGGAGTAAATATGGTTTTTTATGATGCATCATATGGTCCGTAATTATAGATCAGTCACAATCCAACATGATAAAGTTTTTTCGAGGTACCTGCATGGATTATAGTTATAATATGGCGCTGTTACATTGATTAGATTATTATTATTATTACTGTTATGTTTCAATTTTTTTGTTTTTTTTTGTTGACACGAAATGGCCTTATAGACCACTCGAATCATTTCTTCCCAACTTTCCCCACACACTCCCCTCCTACTTTATATATTTCTATTTTATTTGGTATATATTTGTTTTTATTATTTTATTCTGTGTATATAGCATAAATGAACACTTAGAACTTTAATATTTATTGGTCCTGATTGTGCCAAATTTTATTATTATTAGTCAATAAATAAAATTAGTTTTGATGAAAAAAAAATTAATTTTAAAACTTTTATCTGCTGTTTTATAGGAAAAAAATATTTCTGAGAATTATAAAACAAGGCGCTGGTGTTTATTTAGAAAGAGATGGTCAAGATAGTGGGAGAAGAGGCGGGGAGGTTATTTCAGGAGCGATGCTTATTTTATTACGATGCTTTGGTACGAAGTTTTGATCTCCCTGAGTGCCTTGAAGTTAAGAGTTGCTGAAAATTATATTTTTTATCAATAATATAGTTTTATTTAATATTTTATATTCCTAATTTTAAATGATTGTATTATATGTTGGTAAAAAATAGTGGCACTTTTTAATTTTTCTATAAAATTATATTTACGGTTTAGGCTACAGAATTTAAGCTATACTGAAAAGGAAACCGCCGTCTAAAATTTCTCAGAAAGTAAACGTTTTTATGAGAAAAAAACGACTCTAATTTGTGGTAAGTAAACAAAAGCCGAGTGTTTACCGTAAGTCGTTATCAGAGAACTCACATCAGAAAAGCAAACTGTAAGGGGCTTTCCTAAATAGTATGTAAAGTATAACTGCTTCTTAGCTCTCTAATCTTATCTTAAATGGCTCTTTTCTCAAATATTAGCCTTTTTAAGCCTCAGAGAGCTAAATCCAAAGCTTCTCCGAAAGCAGGGCGAGTCGTCGAGATTATTTTCCCACCTAACAATTATTATTACTTACAAATGAATATTTCTTCTGTTTAACGTTTAAACAGAACTTATCGTTATAATCGTTATAACTTTCTTCTAAAAATAGTTTTATGTGAAGATAATCGCCTGTGAAACTACTTCTTAAGGTTTTTAAATCATAATCATTTTATCCCTTTTACTGCTTGCACAGTGTAGGGTTACAATGTGCATAGTCTGGACCAGATATCTCGCTCTTGGACCCCCTCTTACCCTTGGACCAGATATCTCCCTTCTCTTACTTCAGTAATCCCACCTCCTGAACGCCTCTTTAACACTCTCCTTTCTTATTCCCTGGAAATACGTGGTCTTCCTCTGGGACTGCGGAAAATAAGGTAAAGGTTTCTACAAATAAACTAATACATGGAATCTCAGTCCGAGTAATAAGCCAAATTATAGTTTGATTATATATAGGAAAGGTGATATAAGTATTATAAATCAAAAATGGCCGAAGTAGCTTATGACTTTTAAAAGGGATTATTATTTAAGTATTCCCATTTCCGTAAACACAACTATCATCCCTTGATCGGAATACGTACAATACCTTGGTTTAACTATAGGCAGATCTATTACATTCCCAGAACATACCAATAAGAAGACGGGCAAAGATGACCTATGCCTGCAGTTCACAAACTTTTCTCGCCGTGGCACCCTGCATTGGCATAAAAACAATTCAAGGCTCCCTTCTCGAGCTAAAATAAAAAAAATGGGACACTATTATCGACACAATTTACTATTAAAGTTATTGAAACAATTGCTATTTTAAATTTAGAAAATATAGTTCCAAGTGTTGGAGTACACTGTATATTTGATATATTAATTAATTGTTTGTTTTGAGAAAGTTGCACTCCCTAGGGGTACTCCAAACCACTAACTTATGCAGTCGGGAGAAGTTTTATCATTATTACTCAGAATGAAGACTTTTTCGATACAGTACTGTTCTCCAATTCTCTTTCTTTTTTTCTCTGAATATGAGAATAATAATCTAAAATAATGTAGTATTTACAATGGTGAATTATGCTATATTTAACAGTGAAAGATTTTGACTAGGAAATCAAAATTCACTTGAAAAAAAAATATACATGTTTATTTTTTTTAAATATTGTATTCTCATTTAGAAATTTTACCGATTACACTTCGGTGTTACGGAAAAAAGAAAAAATATTAAAAATTCGTGAAAATACATAGATCAAGCAGATCAACGTTGGAGATTTCGGAAGATCAACTTCAAGAGTAGGGGATAACTTCCTCTGGTCTTGGACCTAGCAACCACAAATGTCAACTTTCATTATTACATCGTATTTTTCTCTTTAAGATCATCCTATGCTATCGAAAATGAATCTCTTTACGCAGGCTGTTTTGTTTGTTTGTGGTAAAGTGCCTATAAGCTTACTTTTTTTTAATTTACGTATAATAACAAAGATATATTTTTTAAATGCCAAAATAATTACAAAAAAAAATAATGAACCAATTATCGTAAATTGAAGGGGATTCTAGACGATAAATCCGTTTACAGGTGGAAAATTTATTATTCCGTCTACAAATGAGAAGAAAAGTCAATTTGCTATTTCTTGAACATTTTTTTTTCTCAAAAATTTGGTATATTTAGCCTTTAGGACAGTCTGTAGGATCCCAGTGGAAAAAGTAACCCTAGTTTACAATACTATCTTTGAATATGTCTAATGCTAAATAAAATCAAAACTAATTTTCTTAGCATATGCAACGATATGATGTCGAATTTTGATAAACATAATTCTAATATTAGAAACTATGCGAAGCACATATTTTCAAAAGTCTGAATTTCTGATCCTGGGAACAAACCCATTAAGAGTAATTATTAGATAAAACAATCTTTATCATTTCAAGAAAATTACAATGACATATTTTAAAATAAGCTGTACGAAATAAAGCTGTCTGCTTAAACTGCTGGAGATTCTTTTTCTCAAATCGTTACTGGGTGCGGCCAGGGTCGCTCCAGCTTACGTTAATTATGTTAATGACTGTTCTCCAGCGATGCGAAATAAACGATACTTTGACTGATGGTGGGTTGGTTCCAAAGTTCCAGCGTATTTGAACAGGTAGGGGTCTGTGTGTCCTTTAAAAATATAAGATATCTAAGAGTTCAAATAATTCATTACAAGAAAATATAAATAAATTTTACTTTCACGTACCTATATCGTCGGTTTGGAAGAAGAATGTCAACTTAAAATAATTCACTTTAATATTTTCACTATAAAACGACTGCAATTTGACTATATTTTAATGTGGAAGAGAGTTACAAGTTGTAATTCTTACTGCGCTATCTAGCAAGCACACTCTTCCACATTAAAATATAGACAAATTGCAGTCGTTTTATTGTGAAAGAATAAAAGTGAATTATTTTAAGTTTGGACAGTCTTCTTCCAAACCGATGATGTGTGGAATATATAGTAAGGGAAGTATCGCGATCATACAAAATTTTGAGAATTGAGTCGTGTGTGCATGTGGTCTAGTAAAGAAACTGAAATTAAAATTTTAGGGTTTGTTCTTGTGTTGGATGTTACAATAACTTCTTCGTTAAAATCGGCTATGCGGAATTACCACTATAGAGGGTCGATTTAAATTTTTTTAGGGTTTTCTAAAAAACTTTAACGATTTTGATTGAACTCAGTATAATAAATGTACATATTTTAAGAAATCTTCCTCTAAAGTACGTTTAATTATGCTTATTTGTAAAAAATAACCGTTTAAAATAGTTAACAATAATAAACAATAAATAAATACAAATAAGAACGAATTTGATATATAATTAAATAAGTATAAAATAAAAATTAGAGGCAGTAGTTCGACACAGAAAAAGCTTAGAGCACTCTTCACATCGCATCCATATGTACTCGACTGTGTTATATTTTCTTTAATTGTCGTATTCTTGGCAGGAGAAAAGTTGATTTTCGTTATTTATTTCTCGAGAAAACATAAACTATGAGTTTACAATAAGCGAAAATTGTGTTATGCAGAACGCACAAGATGTTTTGGTTTTATTCCTCAAATGAAAATCTTTTTGAAGTTTCTTTAAAATTAAAAGTTTTATCTTATTTTTCAGCAAGCTTTTTTATTTATTTTTTTTAACTATTGTAATTAAAAGAAATAAGAATAGTCTGTGCAATTGGATTATTCTCTGTTTTTTCTGTTTTTGGGGCGTTTTTCGGCATCTCATTAAATGACTCATTTTACCTTCAAAGCTTATTATGAGGATTCAGAATAGAAATTAAAAAAAAGAAAGAAAGAAACTTTATTTTTAAAATTCTTAATTAAGGAAGAAGGAAAAATGCAGTAGTCAAAGGGAACTCTGGTATTATTATTTCATGAAAAAGTATTTTTAAAAGCGAATGAATATTCTTTAATTAAAGGACGAGTTTTAACATTTTTAAAGGTTTTTATTTTTCACAAAAATCACATTAGTTTTGCGAGAATATTTCAATAAAATAGCCAAAATTTGTACAATCATCATGTTGAGATTACAGAACAAGAAATGAATTAGAATTTGTTGTAGAAAATATTGATAAGTCTCTTAAATATTTTTTTATTTTTTATACTTTGAACTGAGAGAAAAGTTTTTAAAATGAAGTTAGGCCTTTGGAAAAACTTACTCAGTTTTCTTTCTGCGTTTCCATCTAATGCCCTTAAATAAAAACGAAACGAAAACCAAACACAACTGGAAACTTTTACTGGAATATTTTATCCCACAGGTCTCTTCACTATTTAACGAATTCCAATTCTACGTGCCCTTATTTTAGTCCATATTTTTTTCCTTTAGACTAAAATAAAAACTGAGGGTCAGTTACGAATTTAAATTGGAATGACCAAGTACATGTTCGAATATTTCTTTATAGGTCCAAAATATTCACTTTTTTTTGTTTCCATTTTTATTCGTTTATGGAATTCATTTATATCCATAACTGTCTGACCCGACAATACTTTGCTGTCGGTATATTACATATGACATTAACACAATTCAAAACTGATATACATTACTGTATTTATTTATAGTATTTATGTATTTATTAAGTTATACATTTACTTACAAATTAATATTTTTATTTTTCAATTATATTAATTTTAAATATTGTTTTATTGAATTTTATTTTCAATGCCATTCATATGGATATACAATTCTTTTGTTTAGTTCGATTAGGCAAAAATTCTAATAAATCGATTGATTTTCTTATGTTATAGTACTAGGAACATATAATCTTTCACTATAAAATCGTGAATTCTTCCATTTGTCCTCAATCCTGGGATGTTGGCCTGTAATTTTAAGATATTATTCTAATCTACTGTACTGTGAACATACGAAGTTATCTGAAAGCATGTAGCACAAATAACATGAAAGAGGCACAACTTAGATAGTATAAATTCGATATTGAAGGATTGTTGACCAACTGACCTATCAAAGTGGGATTAAATATTTTTTGGTGGAAAAGATAGTTGATATATTTTTGAGCCTCTATGAACGTTATGATAGAAATTGAAAAAATGTTTGCTCAAAATTTTCGCCTTTTTGATTTTTTTTTTTAGTACTTCAAAATTGCTAATACTTCAAGACTCAACCGATCTTTACAAAATTTAGAACTGGTCCTCTGTTAACAAATTAGAACTCAAAATATAATATAAAACGTTTTAAAAGTTATTCTTTATTTGAAACAAACATTGTGCCTTCATAATGGCATTAAGGCTAAACGTACCGCTTCATAGGACGCACCAGAATTTACTTTTCTATTTACTCCTGAACGGATGGTCCGATTTCGGATCTCTAAAGTGCACTTTGAAAATAGAAGTTATTGAAATTAGGTTAAAAAACACCAATCCAATAATAAGGAAAATAAGATGCAAAAATATGAGTTAACGATAATTTGTTTTAAATGTGGTCTTATAGGCACTTGCAGAACCGTCCACTGAAACCAATGAGACATTCTGTGAAATTATGGCAGAGAAGAAGAGAAATTATGAGAATTTAAAGAGAACAATACGTTTTTGTTTACAAATGGAAGGAAACGGTTTGAGGTGGCTACGGGTTGGAACGATACAGCAACTGCTTTACGTTAGGCTGCTAAAGCTAACTTTCTCATAGCAATACCTAAATTTGAGAACAGTCAAAGTAAATTTGTATTGGTATTCTGCTATTATTTATTTCTACAGTAATATTGAAAATAATTTACATTAATTTTTTTCTCTTAGGTACTATCTAATTATTATTAATAATTACTATTAGTACTTCCAGAATCGTGAGATTTTAGCCTATTGTTTGCTTTTGCTTTTTTAATATTTTTTATTAAATGTTATGATTTTTTGAGATTATTTACAACTATTGTCTGTTTTGTACTTTCAAAAAATAAGTTATAACTGGGCTCCTGCTTCTGAAATTCAAGGAATTCAGCTAAACTACAGCTTTAGTAACAAGGGCAGAATTTGGATAAAGGCATGTTGATTTATGAATGTTTACGTGAAAACAAATCTGACATGATTTTGCCTATGAAATGTTTGTTGACCTACAATACTAGAAGCATCTTTTGGTTTTTGTAATTGTTTATATATTTAAAATAATTTAATGCAATTAGTAATATTTTATATTTTATTCTAAACAAATGAATGAATGGATCGTTACATATTAATTCTATTATGGTTTAATATGAATACTTAGCCTGTATCTAAAGTTCTTTTTTAGTGAACTTTTTTTATTGTTTATTTATTGTAATTTACAACTGTACAAAATAATGCAATAGGTAAATATGTAGTATGTTTCATATACACTTGAAAATCTTGGGAAGGAACCACCCATTGGTGGTACTTCAAACATTAATTTAAACTAGAAGGTCTCGTGGCCAGCTTCTTTTCAGACGCCTCGGAGCATTATCAGGGATTGTTAAGGATGAAAGACTAAGAATTAATGGGTTAGGATGGTTAAGGAGTTTGGAATGAAAAGACGCATATTTTAGTGAACGTAAACACGTGTTTTGAATTATCTCCCTTCAATTCTGGATGCTCCATGTTTTCTCCTAATTTCAATTTTAAGAGCCCTGTGGATTATTACATATTGGATTATTGTTCGAATTAAATTTTTATTATGTCTATTTGTTACATATCGGTTAATAACAAATAAAATGGCTTGTGTGTCTACTCACTGATTTCACATCACATTGATTTCAGTGGATTTATATCTTTCCAGGAGGACATGAAACACATATTATTAATTAAAAAGTATAATTAATGTAAATCGGTTATATAATAAGATCTAATATTATATTATTATAATTATATAATAGAATATAATATAATAATAATAATATAATAAGATCTCCGAAAGTTTTAACTTTCGGAGATCTTAGATAAATAACAAACGAACATTTACCTTTTTATTTATTTAGATAATGGTTTTTATAATTTTTATTTTCTCCTAATCAAGGTCTCTACAAGTAGTTTACAGGAAATGGCAATATAATTATTTAACAGAATTAGTGCCATTATTTATGATATTTAGATTACCTAATCAGGAAAATTATCTATATAATTTTTTAAAAAATATGGAATAACACTAAATCGTGAAGGCTACATTCAACCTCATATTCCTCATATTTTGGACATCGTTAATGAGGATATTAGACAATTCAATCCACCAATTGGAGTTCTGGAACTTCATGGATCATTGAAATTAATCCTTGAACAGGGGGATAGGTTTGCTTGGCTTCAATAATTCACATTTTCCCGCAGTGGCGCTGTCCTGAAAACGTGTTTTTGTCCGGGTTCTACCGAGCTGTGGGTGAATATTGGATGTTGTTGAATGAGAATTTAATGAGATGGTTGTCCATCAAGAATAAATTTTGGATTTTGTTAAAGGCAATGGTAACATTATCCCATCTTATAATAATAATTGATATTTATTAATTACTAATTTGGTAATAGCTGAAATATATGCTTAAATAAAAAGTATTGATTGTTTTCAATAATTTTAAGGGGATATTACTTTATTTATGTGTGGGTACTTTATATATAAGCATATGTAACTTAAGTATCCTCCCGAGAAAACAGTGAAAAGGGTATGAAATGACTCTCACGAATTCCAGAAATAGAATGGCTTTTAATGAGTTCAACACTCATATATATATACACACCTATATATACACATCAATCAGATGTTCGGCCCGATCAGGTGATACGGCCATTCAGCTGTTATCGTCCTCAGGCCGTAACTCCCCTCTACCAGTTTACGAACAATCCTCCTAAGTAAGATCCTTTATAGTTTTAGTTTAAATGTTTTTTTTATTCTTTCACTTACCTATATATGGAATATATTGTAAGAAAAAAATCAGAATCTCAGTTTTCGAAGAAAGTTTTAAGTCCATATAACCATGTCTGGCAAAATGGTGCGTGTGTGATCAGCCTAGCTCAAAAAGTGTAAGTTATGCGAAAATGAAAATTACATATTTTAGTCGAGTATGTGCTTGGAACATGTCAACAGCTTATAGAATCGATTTTTCGATTTCCCCGAAACGGCTCTAGTCATTTTATTAAACTCAGAGGATCAATCCTCTTTGAAATAGTCTAACAGGGTGAATATTTAAACAAACTTTTTCTTAACTATCTTTAATTCATATTATGTTGCCAGAGTTCTTTGGTTTAGAACACTCGGCTATCGAAGAAGAAGTGTGAAATCGAAGACCAAGAAAGCCTCCAGGAAGGAGGAAGTACCAATACTGGCAGGAGACATCGCTTTCCCGAAGAAGATTTGCAGAGCTTCCAACGCCCCTACAAGCATATACAACACACATACAGGGTCTAAGTAAGAACATCCCATACTTTTCAATTTTTAGCGAAAGTGCAAAAACCAATATAAGTACGCGTAGAAAGCCTCCCCCAATAGTGGTCAGTGGTGTGACGAGTACCGTGAAGGCCGTGAGGGAATTGAAAGCAGCTAGCTTCGAGGCTTTTGAATTTCAAAATATTATAGAGGACATAAAAATTTACCCTCATACTATGGAAGTGCACGAAAGTGTCATGACTCAACTCCAATGGCCCGTTCCATACTCATTCAACTTTGAATGGACCGAAGAATCGCAAATTCGTGATTTACGATCTCCATGTCGATCATGACCTGGAGGAAATGACAGAGTTAAATCAACGTCTTCCGAGTATCTTCGACGTGCGCCGACTACGGAAAAGCGATAAAAACGGCAGAAAACCGATTTACCACTGATCCTTCTAACGACTTCGGGGGAAGTGAAATCAGAAGATATAGTAAAACTGCACACCATTAATCTTGTACGGTTCACTGCCAAGCCGTATACAGGTAAAAGAGGACTCGTACAGTGCCACTGTTGCCAGCAGTTTGGGCACACAAAAAATCATTGTTTAAGGAAAATAGTTTGTGTCCGATCTTCTGGGCCACACCTAGTGGTTGATTGTCCAAGATCTACAGCTCCTGTCAGGTGCATGAACTGCATGGAACAACACGTGGCTTCATTCAGTGGCTGCGCATTCCGGAAGAAACTCCAGGTAGCCGTTCAGACAAAAGGCAGGCTTGAGGAAAACGCCTGATACCACGCTAACGCAGACCCAGCCAACACAATTGAGAAACAGCGAAGGAGTGATGGACCGGGAGCCTTCCCAACCTCGTCAGACCCGACCGTTCGACTCACAAGACACACGGACATATTCGGACACTTCGTTCAGGTAATTTCAAAAAGAGGAGGTAAAGAAGAACAGATAAAGCAGGAAGGGTTCTCGTTGCCTTACGCCATAATATCAGGTGGAAGAAACTTCCTCCTGATATGCTGGTGCTAGACCCTCGCATACATCATATTACAATACAGGTGCTTCTAAATAAGCCCACGACCATCACCAGGGCTATACAGAAGACCTTCGTCCTCTCTAGATGAATTTTCCTAGCTCATAAACGAGTGTGCCAAACGTACATACCACTGAGTTGTGGGTGATCTGAACGCGCGGCACACCTTTTGGAACAATAACAGATGCACAGAAACTGGAAAAACTCGTGAGGAGAAGAGCAGGCCCTTAGTTTGCGGATCACTACGGCGAAATGATAACCAAAAGGACAGATATTCCGTCTGACCTACCGACGGAAGATATCGGAAACAATTATATGTTTGTATCCCCAAAGTAACTCAGGCTATTCTTCGTCGTTCGAGGGGGAATAAGGCCACAGGCCATGACGGGGTACAAACGATACTTTTAAAACAGCTGCCTGAGAGAGGAATAGTTCATTTGACGAACCTCTACAACTCCTGTCTGAAGTTGAGATATTCCCCTGAGGTATAGAAACGACCTATTCTTTTCCCGCTCCCGGATCCCAACCTGCCGACTACAGACCAATAAGCTTGCTTCCGCCCCTGGACAAGGTTTTCAAGAAAATTATTTCTAACTATCTCAAAATCTACTGCTCAGAGGTAGAGCTAATCCCTCCAGACTAGACTGGTTTCCAGGCCGGCCATTGCCCGCATCATCATCTGGCGAAACTACAGGCGGAAGTAAGCAAGATGGCAATGAAGAACGAGGCAACAGGGATGATCTCAATAGACTGCTATGAAGCGTTTGAGTCAGCGTCCCATAGTTTGCTAAGTAGAACACTACAAAACAACGAATTCTCAGAACAGCTATACACTCTATTGAGATCATTCCTGCAGCACCGTTCATTAAAGGTTCAAGGTGGCGAAGTGGTATCCGGAGAAGTCCCACTCACCTGTGGAGTTCCCCAGGGGTCTGTGTTACCTCCAATACTTTTCTCAGTATATACGGCTGAAACTGTTGGAACCAAGTACGACAAGGCTACTTTTATGGACAATGGATAAATAAAAAATATTAAATAATTTAATGGATAAGATTGAAAATCACAAAAAATAGCGATAACTTCAACACGAGCCCACAAAACGTAGATACGTAAGTAGTTTAGGAAGTGAAAGTTATGATGCACGCGCCGGACTAGATTTTTCATTTTATACTCATAGCTTAAGCTAAAATATGTCGATTATACATTTTTTAACGGACACCTCCGTATAATAAACAAAATAATCTCTCTGTGGTTGTTTTAAACCTAATCCAATTCTTTCCTTACGAACCTACCTATGGAATTCCCAATGTAATGGAGTACTTTTTTTAGATATTCTGTAAGTAAATTAGATGCTTAGGTGAATTCCTATGAGTTACTTTTTATTCGTCCTGAAGCCGTAAGTTATCAACAACTGTTAGCACTTTGTTACGACGATTTCCGTGAAATTGGAAAATCGAAAAAAGGAAACAAAAATAAATCAGTTCACATTTCAATTTCCGATAAGAATTATCCATCATCACAATCAAGTAATTTTTCTTATAGAGGATTCATCATCATAGCATCCATTCTAGTACTCTAGAACAATGGCTTCCCCAACTGAGTGCCGAGGCTCAGTGCCGGTACTCCTAGAAAGCGATTGTCACTTTCTCAAAATATAAATAAAAAAAAAAAAGAAAAGAAAAAAATTGAAATTATTATATGAAATATACAGTGTATTCCATAATTAACATTTCACAGGTTTTATTCTGTTCCAACATATTCGTCCTCCCCTAGTATTACTATGTTGCAAATATTTTTGATGACTGTATCTTATAGGATAGTGGCTTTTAAGTGTAATTTATTTTCGATTGTTCGCACAATTTATGTATAAATGGTAAAAAAAAACCAAAAAAGTATTTACAGATTTTGGCGACTTACTCTATCAAGTGCCCGATAATTATTCGTTCGATTCAACATCTGATTAACTATCAGAATTCGTAAAAATAAGTAGCCCATTCCATTGGAAATTCCAGAGCTAGATGGGTATGGAAGAAAGCAGAAGAGAGTTAAAAAAATCAACTATAGCCTCAAAAGTTGAACAAAATACCATTGTTATGATCCAAAGAAAATCAAATCAATATTCCAATAATTGAGACAATTTACTTATTTGTTTACTATATTTTATATTAGTAAAATATGTTTTTAATAGGTTATTGGATATTTGTGTAAGGTATTTTTATTTTAGTGAAAGTACTAAGTATTTTAGTAATTATGTAAAATGGGAATACAACAATGAATCCCAGTAAAGCTGCATGCAGCAAACTGGAATGCAGTAGTCCAAGATATGCTGAGTGAAGTGCTGTGAAGAAGGCTGGGTCGGGTGGCATGAGATCTATAAGGTCTGTAGAGCTAAGTGAAACAAAAATTGTATAATGGTATACCCTTTCTACAATTGTTTAATAATATATCAATTCTTTAATCAACAAAAATAAAATTAAAGATACATCAGGAATAACATTTTTACGAATTTAGAAAACCTTATTAAATGACATCTACATTTTCTATAGAATATGATTGTGGAGTGTACTTAATGTAATGTAAATTAAATAGTTAGAGTGTGAATGGAAAAGAGTCACTGTGAATTTCTTTAGATAATTAATGAATTTCTCGAGTGCTCTTTTAACTGAAATATAATTCCTTAACCCATTTCTGTCTCAGGTCAGGTTTTATATTTTTAATTATTTAAGTTCTAAAATTCACATAGATAAATATTTAAATACATATATTTTATATACAATTGTAAAATCCTATTGATTAGTTAAAAGAAAAAAATGAAAAGTTATTATGACAATATAGACGTTACTTGTTTACGCTTGCAAGAACTATATTAAATATATTTCCCTTTTTTCTTTAAATAACTCGAATTCTAAGCTCATCCGTAGAGACTACTAAATATTATCAAAAAAGTTTATTTAACACACGCAGTATACTTTATAATACGTAAGAAGTAATAACGTTGGCCCCTGGAAAATATCACTTCAGTTTTACAGTTACATTATAAAATATTACTTTAAATTATTATTAACTCATTACAAAAGACTGATCTACATGACAATAATAAGACCCATCTGGACATACGGAGTTGAGCTTTGGGGCTCCACTAAACCTTCGATTTCCTCTCGTATCCAATCTTTACAATCCAAAATCCTTCGTAAAATCCTCAATGCTCCTTATTTTGTTACTAATAAAACCATCCATAAATGTTCCTTATGTAACCGATCTAGCCCGAACCCGATATTATTCCTTCCATAATAAACTCCCTAACCACCCAAATCCACTAGTTTCTAAGCTTCCTTCCTCTTCCATTCCTGGCTCTCCTCCGAGGCGCCTGAAAAGGAGATGGCCTCGTGACCTTATATTGTAAACTGTTTTTAGAGTTCTACTACTGGGTAGTTTCTCTACATCCTGTATCATATCATTATGATCAAATTTACTTGTTGTATTCTTTTATACAGTTGTAAATATCAGTAAATAAATTTAAAAAAAAATTATTATTGCTCACGAAATATATTTTTTTAACGATTTAATGGACGCAGAATATAGTTTCTGACAAGAGTAAACATAGATTTCATTGAAACTTTTTTTGCTGATGCTTGGTCGATAAATATTGGAAATGTGTCCGAGAACTGTCGCCAATGCGTCCTAGGAGCCGTGGTAAAAAATATTATAATTATTTTTAGAATTTTTTTTATGTTATTGCATGCTGCCTTGCAGTATATAATACTAATAAATAAAATAATAACAAAAGATCATTGAAATCGATGATCCCACATCCCTAGTGAGTTATATAAACTTATATTAGTGGAGAATGTTGATGTTATGCAACAAACAAGCAGTTTTAGACGTTAGTCTTCACTCGTTCACGTTTGACATTTGATAGTTGAGCGTCATCTTTATGATATCGCTAGGTCATCTTAAGAGTGAAACTACCATTCTGTCAGGAAAGAGGGGGCTAAGTTTCCGTATTACTGCCTGATGAAAGAACTTATAGAACCTTAAATACATTCTCAACACTTTTTGACCACGGATTTCCATAATTTTTTTTTTTGCTTCTTCACTAAAAATCATAAAAAAAAACTCTCATTATACGTTTTAGTCATCCTGTCTGTCAAATTAGTATTTAGGCATAATCGATGGAACTCAGTCAGATATTTTTGAAATTTTCAGGGATTTCGCGGGTTATCAATTAGTTGTTACTATATAGATTTTTTCATGTTTCGCACCTCTTTTCATTTTCACGTTCATAAACGTATTCTCCTGAGAACACCTAAAACGGCTCGTTTTAGAAATTTGAAAGAAAGTTTTTGATTAGTTTAAAATCAGTCACATAGAATTAAGTTCACTGGATTCGCTCACGCGACTATTAATTTAACATCTACTGGTCTCTTAGGTTTTGTTACCAAAGGATAAATCATTAAAGGGGAAATATAGGTAATTATCTACTCAATAGAAATTTAAAAAAATATTATTTCGAGATAATAAATACATATAATAAGTTCGACATAAAATAATTTAGAAAGAATACTTGTATAAATATATATAAAGTTGAAACAGTGAGAAATAAATATTAATAATTGTTTTTGTTTATTTTTGAGGGCCAGACAATAATTATCGTTCTCATGACCATGCTAAGAGTTTTGTAACTGACACTGAGTGTTCTACATATCAGTCATAACCATTAGAGCTAGCTCGCTCAAGGTTTGCAGTAGAACAATAACATCAGCAGTAGAATAAAAATTGTATTGTTCATTGGAAACTTAGTGAGAGATAAACAATAACGAAACTATATTGACCTATATACTTGGCAGATGTTCTAGTTTTTAATTGCTTTGGAATAAAATTTTTATAAAAATTTCCACCTCATCTATTTCGATCCAAATTTAATTGAATGTACTGAAATGAGGGACTTTAATAGTGTTCTACATTATAATAAAACTAAAGCCTATCGTCTAGTTAAATTTATAGAGAATCAAGTAAATCTACTGCGTACCTAATTATAGAAATAGGTACAATCAGGAGAGATGGAGTTTTACGTATGAAGTATCAAAAGAAAGAAGTTCATAGTGAAGTGAAGAATCTCAATTTCGATTTTTAAATTTTTACTGAAACTTCGATAAAAGTTATTCACACGACTTTCACTTATTACTATACATATTTATCCATTGTTAATTATTGATAACAAAAATAATTGATTTTTTTTTACAGATAAATAAATTTAAGGTTACGGTAGAGAAGAGTTTTTGAACATTCGGCATTAAGCACTGTCAGACTAATTTACTTTGGATAAGACCTATCTGATACTAAAAAAAACCTAGTTTCTCATTGATTCACCGAGTTTAATTAAAATTGTTAGAGACGTTTTGGAGAAAACAAAAAAAAAATTGAAAAATCGATTCGTCAAAATGTCGTTTCGGTCGGAGGATTTTAGAGAACAAGTTGATGTCACATCCCAGCCATATACCTGGCTTAAATATGTAATTTCAGTTTTTTAATAGTTTCCCTTACTGTATATACCATGCGTGTAGGTAAGTTGAAGGTTTCAAAGCTCTGAGAGAGGTTAATAATAATAATAAGAATATTCTTTATTTATTCTGGGATTGATCCCTTTCGAATAATATACAGGCGTCAGAATTAGGCTTTACAGCCTTAAAGTGAAATAAAAAATAAGAATGAAATTATAAAACGTAATAAAATAATGAATTTGAAAAGATTAAAATGAACAACAATTAATTAACAGAATATATAAAATAAGAATAAAACAAATAAAGTAAAACCATACCATAAAAAATAAGACGACAAATACTTCTGATTATAATTAATAGAAAACAAAAATGATAAAAATCAAATATAATTAAACTAAAAATAATAAATGGAAAGGTACAATTTATGATATTATACATATTTATAACAATAAACGAAAATCTGAAACATCAAGTACGGAAAATATATTTTTATTTTATATATAAAATATATTGTTAATCAACGGATCGAGATGGTAAAAATTGGGTTTTAAATATTTTGACACATACATCGATACCCAAGAACGTTTCCCCGCAACGTAAATTATTAATTAATTTTGTAAATAATTATAAAGTTAGCAGCTTTATTAATTGTGTTTGTTGAATATACTTTCTTGATATTAATATATTGTTTATACGAATGAGAACGATATCGATTATTCTTCGCATTAATTAAAGATAAGAAGAAAATATCTTATGTGAGAGTTCTCGCAGGGGTAAACTAGCATTTTTTAATTCTAATGAAAAAAATAATATA
>NW_027106467.1:753791-759712 GCF_000696795.3 Halyomorpha halys
ATATATATATTTTATATATACCGACCTTTTGCCTCTCTAGGTTTTTTTCTCCAATTTAAATATTTTTTACCGTCACCTTTCGTCTATTTGTTTCCTTATATCAGCCCATTTTCATATCCTTATTTTTATCTCTAGAAATAATTAATTATTTTAATCAGTTCATCAATTCTTAGTTCTATGATTATTTATTTATCCAATACCAATTCAGAAATTTGTAGTATTACTTAAATTATCTTCTCTTAATATTTAGTTCATTGTGAATTCTTACACATAATTATTTTTATACTTTGACGTAACTGTTTCTGCTCGTAACGTATTACAATATATGCCTTCACAACAGCTTTATTGAATTTTTTCAGCCATCACCAATTAGCCACTGTCACTTTTTCCAGCAACTGTTGGTAAGTTTTGTCTAATTACGAGTATTTTTCCCTTTTCATCTTCTCCTCAGCCTTCTTTTCTTTATTAATTTTTCCTTACATACTATTTTAACTTATGTTTACCATATTATTATTAACCCAAGTTTATCCATATTATTGTTAGTTTTGTCACCCTTTTAGGCTTATATAACTTTATATTTTAGTTTTTTATGTGTTATTTTACTTAGATATTTTTAAACTTTTCAATAGATATTTTATATATTTTCTTTGTCACTTTTCATTATTTACATGTTTTTACTCTGATTTTAATTTTTTTTATTGTCTTTTTTTGTATTTTTCATCCTGCTACTTAACACAATATTCTTGTTTCCTGTTTTTATTTTTGTTCAAACATGGTTGATATCTACCTTTTACTTAGCCCTGGAGCAGGTTCGAAATTAAAGCCTATACGTTGTTACGATTAAATAATTGTCACCTTAAGCCCTACTATCTCCTCATATTAATTCATAGTCAGGAATTAACACTGATATTATTTTATATGTTATATATTTATAATATAATAGTCTAGCGCCCTGTTACTGGAATCAATAACAAAAGCTGAATTATCACATTATAGGTTGTATAATCATAGTTTCGAAAGCAAGATGCAAATATGTTTGCGTTGCGAATAAGATATCGCAAGACTTTGTATTGTGAGGCTGATTATACCATTGCACAACTCACTTCAAGTCCCGGGGTTCAAGAAGAGATGAGATTCCTCGCTGTAGATTGGCTAGTTCGTTACTGCTCGGGTCTTCTCGAGAGATCTTTTCAACCTTTTGGTCATGTAACATTGTTAACATATATTCGCAAACATTAATTAAATGTTGACAGATAACTGAAGATTTGACTTCATGGCAATACTCTCCTTATCTATCCATACTAAGGAAAGAAAAAAAAAAACTTACACTACATCTCAAAACTACTATTTGAAGTACGAGCCTTTTTTCCAGCCACCATCTTCAGTTGCTCCTTTAAGTTTGATAGTTTGAACTATCTTTTTTTTTTCTCTACAAAATAGATGTACTAGAATGATATAACATGACAAAAATGGTATAACATTTAACATGGTTGAGACTCTGTTAGATGGAGAAATAAAAATGTCAAAAAAAATGAGCTAACAATAGAGTGTATGATAATTGATATGTAACAAATATGTAAAATTGTAATTAAATATTATTAAAAAATGTCTGAGGTTAACTTAATTACATATTACATTTAGGGGTAAAACATGAGTTTTAACATTTTTGTTACTTACCTGCTTATGAAGTAAAACGGTTTTATTGTTAAAGGTAATTATTGTAGCGCGGTGGCACTGTGGTAAGGCACGATGCTACCAATTCCAAGGACCCGAGTTCGAATCCGGCTGAGCAGAAAATTGTTTTCTGTTTCATTGTAGCCGTGTGTCAATCCCGTAGGTTTCGGAGCAACCCAGGCTCATAAATGTAGTACCCTTAATTGTGTAAAAATCTGGCGGTCGAGCGTAATTCTGACCAAAATCACCTCCTTGCCCAACCGTTGGTCTATAAGCAGTACTTCCTTACACAGTACTGATCCTTAACCCTTTATGGGTCGTAGTGGTACAGATTTTAATTTTTAATAATTATTTTCTCCTGTTCTTACGGTTTTAAGAGATCTCTCCCCAGAAGTTACGTGAAAACTTCGCCTGTTTCGTCTACGGCTAAAATATGTAAAGGGCCTTTTGGGGGTAATTTTTAGAACACATGGAGCCAGTAAATACTCCACTTCATGACATGATGAAGAGTTATTCGTAAGGCATTAAGAAGTTTTTATATCAAGTGGTGTTACATTGCGATAGTCTTGAGCTCGGGCAGTGTACCGTGAAATTGGACTTGGGGCTTCTCTACCGGTAGTTTATGTCCATATAAATCACTTAAATGAGCTATCCCGTTAAAACCCTATCCATAGAGACATATTTTAATATAAAATAAATTGTTGTCTAAGAAGAATATTAATGTATATCTATACAACAAGCATAGTTGTATTAGCAAAGAAAGAGGAAATTCAAATCACATAATGTGATATACAAAAGGTATTTGCACTTTACTATATACTGTGTCGATTATTATCTTATAGAAAGTTTATATAATAATTAATAAAAAACAACTGTAAATAATAAATATAGTTGTATACATGTTAAAAAAGTTTTATTAGACTTTTTTTTTTATCTTTATACGAATTTACAACTGTACATGATTATACATTTAGTAAATTTGATATAAGTTATTATGGAGTGATAGAGGTGTATAGAGAAACTACCTTGAAGCACTTTAATGACGTTTTTACATTAGCAGGTCTTGTGGCCATCTTCTTTTGAGGCGCCTCGGAGGATTGTCAGGAATAGAACTGGAAGCAATACTAGATACTTACATTTGTTGGTATGGTATAACCATGTAACATTGGTTTGGATGGTTAAGGAGTTTATAATGGAAGGAATGATATCTGTAACGTTAAAATCTTTATGGATGATTTCATTTGTGACAAAGTAAGGAGCATTGAGGATTTTATGAATGATTTTGGATGTAAGGATTAGATATGAGAGGAATTTGAAGGTTTAGTGGAGCCCCAAATTTCAATTCTGTATGTCCAGATTGGTCTTATTACAGTCATGTAGATCAGTGTTTTGTAATGAATTGGAAGTTTAGACCGTTTGTCTAGTAAGTACTGTAATAGTCGAAAGCGACGTGCAGCTTCCTGTCTTTTCAGTCTTTAGTAAGGATTCCAGGTTAGTCGTTTGTCCAGATGTCCAAGGTAGCGGATCTTTTCGACAGGGTTAATAGCAACATTATCAAAAGATACTGTAGGGAAGCGGTTCTATGAAACTCAAACTACATTTTTAAGGTAGTTATATGCTTGGGGTGTTACAGCAACGATTTTGATAAAATAAACTCAACATAAATGCTACATTAAGTAATCGATATTACATTTTTGATTGTTTCCTCCAAATTAGTTCTATCTATATAATGTAGCTAGTCATATAAATGCACGACTAAGTGGTCTTTAATGTCTGCTAGATCTTATGCTCAATGGAATAGTTTAACTGGGCTTAAAAACAAAATATCCTCTAAATTAGCTTTATTTTGTTTTTTTGAAATAACTAATCATTTTTTTTTATTTTTCTTACGAACAAAGATAAATTTGAATATGAAAGAATTTTATATTCAACTAAAGGAGAAAATGAATGTTTTCGTGTTTCTGTGGTTATGGCAATAGTCATATTTCACTTTTATTTACCTAATTATGAAATATATAGTATTGCTATCCTGAATAATGTAGAAATCACTGTTTTGAATATATACAAATTTATGTATATTTCCAGATTAATTTTACTCAAGCAGGGTAAGTGAACGTTATCCGATTCATGTATTTTTAAGAATATTTTTTATAGTAATTTATTTCTTCTTATTTTTTTAATAAGTTTTATCTGTATGTAAACAAAAAAAATTTTTGATTTTTGTTCTCTTTTTTTTTTTAAATAAAAGAATAGGCCTCAACAAAAATGATTTAATATTACATTGCTTCGGTTAAAAGAATGGAACTTACCATCTCTTTAAGCAAGGCACATCATATCCCGGAATCATAAAGAAAGAAGTAGATTCTTTTGACTAATTTCGCAATTAAATTTTTTTTTTTCTAGCCTGTAGCGGAGAAACATTTTCTCTTAAGACTGCGCTGTTACTGTTTGAAACAGTTATTTCTTCGGATAACAAAGATAGATTTTTCATTTTCGCTTACCTATACATGGAATTTGTGGTAAGTGAAAGTATTCCGATCGTGCAAAATTTTGAATTCCAGCTTTCAACGTAAATGTACGTTTTAAGGTCCACGGAGTTCAATAACTACATTTAGCAAAATGGCCTGTGTTCTGAGCAACCTAACTCAAAAGTAAAAAGTATAAAAAAGCTGAAATTACAAAGTTAAGGTGGGTATATTCCTGGAATGTGACGGCAACGGTTTTTGCTAAAATTCACCGACCGGAATGCCATTTTTTCCCCAAAATGTCTCTCATGATTTTTAGAAATTAGGTGTTATTTAATATCAGAGGGGTCCATATTAAAATAACGTAACAGTACTGATTTAAAATCAAATGTTCAAAAAATCTTCTTGTAAAGTACCTCTTATTTTGTTTACTAGAAAACAATAATCAGTTCTCATTGTTAGCATTAATAAAACATGGATAAATACAAAATTATAAAGAATTTTATGCTTGACTAAAGGAGCAAAAAGGAAAAATAGAACCATCCGATTGGCACGGAAAAACTCGCCTGAGCTTTTCGGAATCTCATTACTGTTTCGTTTTTGTTTTTTATTAACGAGTTCTTTTTTTGCCAGGAATTAAATTTATATTAGTTATTGCCACCTCGAGAAACCCTGAAATACGAATTTTTATAGCACCAGAAAAATAAAAAATTTTAATCTTGATTTTTGTCTTCCCATTTTTTTGGATTTTGTTTTCGATAATGACAAAAACAACTATAACTTCAACACTAGTCCACCAATCTACGTAAAGCTTGGAGACGGAAGTAGGTTTGTAAGTGAATGTTGTGTGATTCGCGCCCGGTACCTGATTTGTTTTTTCTAAGGATAAATCCTAGAAGGTATTATGTGTTAATTAAACTTGACTGAAAGAGATAATCTTGATAGGCTACAGGTTAACAGATTTTTTTTTTTTTAATTTAGTTTAATGTCCTTAGGTTTCCCAACTTAAGATAGGAAAGTAAGCGTAGCTATTTGCTAGCCAGAGTAGGAAAATAGAGGTTTATTATGTTGGTCTACCGCGAAATAAAAACCAATCCGCCCAGGCCGGATTCGAACCGGCACTGTTACAGATACCACAATGATAAGTCAACACACTCGGTACAATGGCCTCTATTAAGATTCAGAATACAGAATACAAAAAGAGTTAAAGGGAACTCCCTCGATATAAAGGCAAAGAGATAAAAATGGTTCTATTATTTCCAAGTTGTCTCCCTAAGGGTTTTTACACATTCATGAATGCCACTTTTGTTGACAAAGGATCGACTTATCGCCAAATGCAAACATGCAGAGAATCAGACAATAGATAAAGGTACACAGAGGTGGAGAGATCCGGCATAGCGACTATTAAATGAACGATAAAGGCGTCATTGATTCCATAATAATTTTATTTAAGACAATTATAATATTTACTCTTGAGTGCTTAGATAGTAAAACTGTAGGAGCATTTACGTTTTAACCTTATATTTTTAGGATATTTACTAATTACCTTTATGATATTTTCGTAAACAGATATGCTTATAGTCATGCTTCAACATACCTGAAAATAAAAGAAATATATTATTAAACCTCAAAAAAAAATATTAAAGATGTAATATTAGAATTACATTACAAACTAATTTTATGCAATAATGTAAAAGTATTTTCTTAATTTATTAAAGCATGTGAAACTAATTATTACTTACTTATCCTTTCTACATCTTCAGGATTTTTTTTTTTTTTTTT
>NW_027106467.1:760297-760758 GCF_000696795.3 Halyomorpha halys
ATCACTGGTAATGAGCCAGTGGAGGCTGAGCAAGTGCGCTAAAGCCGCAAACACATCTTGAGGATTAAATTACCTTTTCTTTAGTTTTCTCAATAATTCAATCGTTTAGTTAGTTATATTTTGTCCTGTTTATGATTTGTTCTAATTTTACATAGAAACTTACTAAAGTAGGAAAACTTCCCCGCATTATCACTAAAATATGGGGTCTAAAGTTTAAGAGAATTTGAAAATTAGTGTCATCATGGTCTAATTCCAATTTAAAATGTTTCGATCTAAAGTTGAGGATTTGTTTAAACATTATCTAGTATACAGTTTATCAAATTCCATCCACTATTTTTGCCTGATACGCCTTCATTTATATAAAAAAAAAATGTTTTTCTAGGAAATGTAATTTTTAGAAGAATAAATTTGAAGCTATAAAAAAAATATATTGATTTAGTGAGGAAGCTGTCAATATATAT
>NW_027106467.1:768143-774509 GCF_000696795.3 Halyomorpha halys
CACGTGTGAACTGCTGTAACATACTGGCTTTATTGTATTAGGTACATCTCTTATATACGTTCGATCAGCTGATCCCCTCAGTCAGCTGACATTGAAATAACAGCTGACTCCGTAACTCCCGTACCGTAACTTATATATATATATATATATACATATATATTAAAAATAAACTTTTTAAACATCTGTTAAGGTTGATGAAATGTACATTAATTTTGGATTTAGTTTATTGTGAAATATTTGTTTTACTTTGAAGGCATTCATAACCATCTGGGCATTTGGACTCTGAAAATAATGGATGCTCTCCTGAAGATGAAACATTCATATTTGCTGAGACGTTTCAGGGAATTCACTGATTGGCAGGCTGTCGATATTCGCTTTCCATCCGTTACCGGGTATGATAACGCATCAGTTCTTTCCCTCATCCAAAATAGGCAAACCTTACCTTCTGACGTTATGTAACACTTAAGATATTGAAGGATAAAAAAAAAAAGTATTGTTCTTTATTATTTTTTAGTTAATATAATTTAATTCCCAACTCCTCTTGCATTCACATTAACTACATCTGCATCCCGAAATGAAAATCGTTTCTAAGAACACTAGTTAATTAGAATTCAACTTATGTTATTTTTAATTCATTATTATAAATTGTAATATGGGGGCAGTATACGGTTAATGTAATTTTGTATGTAGTAAAAAATCCTAAATATCAACAAAAGTATGAGTTTATTTTTCTATAAACAAGGATTTTAAAAATGATAAATTTAAAAAAATTATAAAATGGTGAAATTCAGTTTAAAAGCCTTTTTACTTTTTTTTTTACCGATGTGTGGAATATATAGTAAGGGGACGTATTACGATGGTGCGAAATTTCGGATTTGTGTTGTTGAGGTCCCGGAGTCCAAATAACCAAATATCGCAAAATGGTCTGCGTGAGATTAGCTAGCTCAAAAATGAGAAGCCGTACGAAACGAAATTATGTAAGTACGCCAGAGAAGTTGCAGAAATGTTTTTGTTAAAATTGACCAAATCAAAGTTACTCTTCATATATTTGATTTTACACTTTTGTTTTAGAATTTTCTCGGGTTTTTGATTATACTTTAAGAAAGTAGAACTTCGAAATTACACTTAACAGTTCATCCGCTAACTCTCCGACGTTTTTAGCTGCTAATTTTTTTCCCTTTAAGTTTTTTGACATTTCAAATGGAATCATTCGTGACGGATGTCAGAACCCTTCGCTGAAACGGCGCCAATTAGCTTTTCTACTGCATGGAAGGTTCTGGTTCCAGAGAACAATAGAGGACACAAACCTCAGTATAATTACATTAATCATCAACTTCCTTATATATGGTCATTGTAGGTGGGTATCTGAGACCTCAAAATGCGTCCTACACACGACTGGTGCCAGCCTATTTTTTAAATAATCCAAGTGAGGAGTCGCATTTAATTCTCTACCAAATCTGCGCTAGGTGGGTGCTACCTTGCTTGGCCTTTTTTTTGTAAATTCAATAATTAAATTTATACGGTGGGATCTGTCCGTTTTACCTATTGGCAGCATAATCCCAGTTTTTGCAACGACCTTATTTAATCTTTTTCTCACCATGCACATATCAGATTAGCTCACCGTTCCGGCTCCGCTGTTGGAGGACATTATTAAAGCCTTATCATACACATAGGCAATAGCTGGGAACCGCTCCTCCTGTAGCACCCTAGCAACTCATCAAAGACTGACTTCCATAGAGTATTACTTTATCTTGCCTATACAAAGCCAAACATCGCCTTTTCTTTGTTTTTAATTTACGTAAATTTTAAACGTTTTTTTATCCAGCAAGTAGGTTTTTGCTGTTCTTTTTTTTTGTTTGTTTACAATTATTAAACTTATTACTTATGTTCTTAGTAAGCATAAACCTCTATATAGACATAGTAGAAAAAATATGTGAAGACACTCCATCCTTATGTAATGGTTTTCTGCTGTGTTCTCAACTTCTGATGATTGCTATGAAGGCCAGCGGCTAGAACTTTGCGCTCCTTACAGTAACTTAGATTGACTAATTTATGAGAATAGTGGTTCCACTTAACTCAGGAGTGTGAAGCACTTGCATGTTTTGTATTTTAGGGAAGCGTGTACTCATGATAAGTACTTTCAATTATTTTTATAGTTACTATTGTTTTAGAACGTATTTATATCGTGTGAATTTATATACTGTGACAGTATTTATATGGAGGAGACATATAACATTTTTTTACATCATTCAGTACTGTACGAATTATTTATGAAACTGACACCGACAGGACGGCCACAAACATGGCAGACACACACAGACTCAGACTCCACTGAGTACAAGTAACTAAGTTATTTGAATCAACAAACCTGGTGAACCCCGTAACCATCAGACTGACACAATACAAACTACCTCTTTCCAAAAGATCAAATTTTCTCAGCCCCCTCTTCAAATGCATTATTAATGCAGAGAAAGAGGCTACTCTTAAACCGTTTTCACCTTGACATCAACCCCACGTTGGTGGGGGCTCAGAGGAACAAAAAAAAAAAGAAAAAATAACCTATTTTTATTTTCATTTCACATTGATACAAAAATGGTCCTCAGTTTTTGTTTGATGGGGCAAAAGTTTATCAGTACGAATCTGACTATATTTTCTCCTTAGATATTTTTTCGACTGTGATGTCGCTGAAAGGAGGATTAAGTAGTGTAAAAACACCAATTTAAACTAAAATAATATATAAAGCGAACTTAATTTAAAAAAAGTAAAAAAATCTTTGTATTTTTTTTTTTATGTATTAAAAATTATTTATTAATCGGTCCGATTTTTCTCCGTAATTTTACATATTTACTATCCTAAAAAACTACTTAGAATATTATGAGAACCAAAGACTATTATATACATTTGTTCTGATTAACCAGGGGTGTATCATAGAGGAAATATAAATTAAAGAAAATTTCAGTGAAGTTAATTACAAAATCTTTTATTATTTTGCAATCGCCATTAAATCTTCTACATTATAGAGGGAAAAGTGTAAGTGTTACAAGTAAAATGATTCAAGAAATTATAAAAAAAAACGTTCAGGCATGATTTGTGTTATATTCGATGACAGAATAACCAAGTAAAACTTTATCTTTGGTCCAATCTAGGCTTTACGTCTTAATATCAGGTTAAAATTTATGAGGTGAAGTTGGAGTTTGAGTAGAAGCAACCAAGTTTAAGTTAAGATGGGTCGCCCTCCTGGAGAACGTTCTAACAAAGAAAATAACGAGAATATTTTATTTCTATAAATTATTACTGCTCAGTCCATTATAAAAAATTGATTAGGTCGCCCAAATTTACATTTGGGTTGCTAAGTATTGTAATACTAATTACTTAAAAGTTTAAAAAAAAGTTATTCCAACTTTTTGGTATAATATAGAAAATTGTATAATAATACAGATATTTTGAAATATTCATTTTTTTTAATGAGATTTTTTTTTTTGTTTTCAGAAATCATATAAGTGCACCATCATTTTACCCTAATTATTTGAAGCCAATAAAGGAGAAATTGTAAGGTAATATTTACAGAAATATATTATTATTATTTATGATTGTATTTAAACAAATTATAACGTCTTTTATCGCAGCTAGAGGTTGGTTTGTTGCTCCATTTCTTCATTATTTGAAGGCTTCAATTTAAAAAGGTCTGAATACGATATTTAAAAAAACTAATTTCGAATTTTCGCTATTTTTTAAATTATCTCTTCCAGGACCATCTTCCAACTACTAGAAACTTTTAAGAGTAGGCAATAATAGGAGTACACCAAAAATATATTGAAAGATAAATCGCTTAATTACTATTACTAATATCATATGAATAATTTTTTTTAAAATATTTATTTATTGCTATTTACAACTGTACATTATAATACATTTAGTAAATCTGATCTAAGTTAAATTGGAGTGTTACTGGCTTGTAGAGAAACTATCCATTGGTATCACTCTAATGACATTTTACATTAGCTAGTCTCGTGGCCATCTTCTTCTGAATAATTTAATTCAGAATGAATATTACGATATAATATTATATAAGAAACTGCAAGATAGGGAAAATATAATTTACTAGCGAGTACCGTCTCGAGAGCAGTTTCTATCAACATTCCTCTTTCCATCTCTCTTTTTTCTCACTTCCTTCTCTTTCAACATAATATTTATTGATTTAATGTTTCATATTTATATGTATTAAGTCTGCCACAACGTTTTAATTATTTTTAAATTATTAAAGATTTAATCATAAATTTTGTATTGATATAACTTAAAATAGGACGGAGAGGTCATGTAGTACCCCACACTGCTTAATCCAAACTTTTCTGTTGATAGAACTTAAAAATATACATGATGTAGGAACTCCAAAGTACTCGTAATGCTTAAACAGGAATGAAGATGGCCTCGAGGCTTTCTGATGTAAAAATGTTTTTAAAGTGCTACCAATAGTTAGTTACTCTACATGCTTTTATCATACCATTATAATCTAACATCAAATAAACTAGATTTACTTTTATGTAAATAGAATTTTAAATGTCAATAAATTAATAAAAAATAATTATTTAATATTTATAAAAAAATATATTTATTTTCAGCATATTCGAAATTGTGTTAAATTAACCGTAATATTTTAATAAATCTATAACGTGCTATCATAAACAGGATATCATTTTCATATTTTGGATCCATTGATTTTTTCCTTTTTCCTGTTAATTATTTTTAATTACAATTACAGCTATTTTAATCGTGTTATAATTACTTGGAACTCCATGGGAAAAATAGCGATTATTTAAGAATGTAATTAGTAATTGAAAGTTCTTAAGCTCTACTTGTAATTGTGGCCCCAGACATGCATTTACAGTAGTTCATGAAGTTATTAAAATTATAAGCTCCTAGTACAAATATATTCAGACTCTTAATCTAGTATCAGATTGAACCATAGTTTTTTTTTTATATTCCAGGGTTTATTTCAAAATAGATTTATTATGTAAGAGAGTTATTTATAAATTCGACGTTATGAAATCGCATAGTGGAAAGTATATTGGAGGAATGAAATTATTTTTTATTTTATGTATTAGTTACATTTAACTTCAAGTTATTAAGCCGTTCGATCTCAGAGCAAAGAATATTTATTTAATTAACCTAATTAGTTTTAAAAAAGAAATATATTAAAAAAAAAATATATTTTTTTTCATCTTGTCTCTTACCTTTCCAAGCTGCTTCTTCACTGGTTTCTCCAGCCGTTCTGAGCTTATAAAAAATGCTTCTATCATGCTAACTTTTGTTTCCTAATATCCCAATACCTTTCGAAATTTAAGCGTTTCCTCACCATGATGATTTCTACTTCTGGATATTGAGAAATTCATTGTTACCGGGTAACTAATCTAGCGATTTTTAAATTATAGTAGAGCCGTAATAGAGGTGATGTTATCGACGTTGATGGTGTCGAGATAGCAATTGGTAGAGGGGAATGAAGTGTCTATTGAAAGCAGGCTAGCTAATGACTTGGGCTGTCCTTGTAGTAATATGGAAGCCTCATTAAGGGGACTTTTCTTTTTCTTTTGAATATTCATCATTTTTCGGTAGCACTATTATTTAAAGATAAAACATCGATAAAAAAATATGAACCATTTGATGCTGTCGGGTGCTAATAATAATATATATATTCTGGGACGAGCCCCTTTAGAATAATACAGAGAAATCAGCTGAGGAGCCTCAGAGATACTTAAACAAAAATACAAAGGTAAATAAATAGTCATTATAAAAAATAATTATAAGTTACTTTCTCACTTTTATCAGTTGAACAATAAAAAAATGAATAAATAAAAAAGAGAAAAGAAAACGATGCAAAAATTATTAAGAATGATATAATAGCTTACATACATATTTACAATTACAATTGATTCACAATTTTATGGTGTCTGAATGGATAAGAAATGATTGAACAGGCGGGATTTAAAGGATAAAGTCACTTCTACTTTGCATAAAAACGGGAAACAGAGGCGTCTTTTGGGATCCCGAAGATGAATCGTACACTGAAAAATCGTATTACAGTAGAGTTATTAAAAAAAGAAAAATTACAGAACATAATGCTACATTGCATGCAATAGTGGCACATCTGACAAAAAAGGTTTCGGTTTCATTTTAAAAAGGACTTGTTCCAAAGATTTTATCGTAGGGGTTTCTTTCTCTAGAACTGTAGTCCGCTCATAGACTGTCCTAAAGCTAGAAGGGTTGTCAAAAAGTAACCATAGTCCGATATGGACTGTGATAAAGTTTTTTTTTTTTTTTTTTAATTAGATTTATTTATTGATAGATATTACAATCTGCCACACAGTTGTG
>NW_027106467.1:779694-799651 GCF_000696795.3 Halyomorpha halys
TATGGCTGCTGTTGGTATTAAGGAACGTTTACACGATTCAATTAAAGTTAATAAATAAGCGACAACTCACCTATATTTTAGCTCTCATGTGAGCAGTATCACTTATTATCTCACTGACACTGTTTTTTCACTATTGTTTTTATTTTAGTTCACTGGAAAAATAGTCTATTGTGGGACACGAAGTAGCATATGTTCATTTGCTAACTAGCGCATGCGCACACTTGTGATAAAGTAACCACTGATCTTTAGAATACGTCAAATACAAAATAAAATAGTACAGCATATCACTCTACTTTCACTTACTAGCCATTTTGGTTTTAAATCAATCCTCGCTAGTCTAAAACAGAAACTATAGCATTTACAAAAATTTTTAAATTTGTTATTAACCATTTATATGGCTTAATTGTTATGTAATCAATATTGAAAATATTTAATGAGTGTAAGACTTATCTGATATAAAAGATCACTTAGTTGTACATTGACATAATGAGTATGTTTAAAATCGTTCGAACTTTTATAAGAAAATCAGAAAAAAAAAAAAATTCTATAAATCGATACTTTCGATTAGTCAATTTTATCAAAAAGGTTACTGTCACTCCCTAGGAATTTCCCTTAAATATGTAATTTCAGTTTCGTACAACTTTTAGTTTTGAGCTAGGATGACCACACACAGACACAAAAGCACAAACTAATAAGCTTTAAATCATTTATCGATGTTTCGGGATTTTCCCCTTTATCAATACAGTCCCTAAATACATTGCAGTACATTTTCCCCTAAATCACAGTTCTCCGACAGTAATAATACTGTGTGTAATGATGGAAAATTAATTGGATAAAGTCAATATTACTTTATCGGATGGATAGTAGGACTGAACCGCAAAATTAATTTCCTCGTGAAAATTAATTAACATTTCTGTAATAAGAGGATGGTAAATTATTGGGACCGCACGTGTATTTGCAGCATTGATTGGTTTGTGAGTGAACCGCCTGTATTTATTTAGGATTATTCTCTATGTGAATTCCTCTTGCTCTTCTAAATGAATCTTCCTATTCGTAAAATTGAAGTTAATATTTTAGTAGGAATTTATATAGATTTATTGCGTAGAAAATTAACAAGAAAACGAGTTTTGAATGCTTATTTATTAGAACCTTTCTGTTTTCTAAACATTTACATACCTTAGGGAGAGCATAGTGTTCTATCAGTTATTTTTTCTTGAGATTTGATTTAGTTTCTAAACAATTTAAACTAATTAGAGAATTTGTGATTAAATATTATCGTTATTTAAATTTGGTGTTCTTCTCTTGTTCTCCTAATCCAAGTTCAAAATTTTCGCTTTCTCTTTAAACTGATTTCCTGGTTACATCTATATTTCTGCAATGATTCACTTCCTAAATTTTATTCTCAAACGACAAATTATTGACTTTAATTACCTGTATATCCCAATGGTTATATACAGGAAAAATTAACTTCCAATCAACAAAACTTATTAAAAAATAAATAAATAAAAAAATAAGGGATAAGCAAAAAAATAAAGATAGAATTAGTGGGAAAGCAAAACTGATCCATATATTAGGTAGATGTACAAACCAAAGTATTTTTTTTTTTACAATTTTTTCGGCAATTTTACGCAATACAGACCTGCATTTTACCTCTTTACATTAGAAACTGCATTGTTTCGAAAAAAAAAGGTTATTTGACCACTTTTGCTCTTTAGTTTGTACAGAAGACATTTTACAAAACTCAATAATTTTCGAGAGATAAGTACTGGCTTAATAAAGTTTTTACTTGGTCCCAAAACTGAAGCACCTACTCTTGCTTATACGTACTAAACGGTATAAAACAGGTTACAGTTACTAACGTTTTTTCTCTCCATTTCAGATAAACTACATAGTTTAGAAAAAAACATAATATAATATAATAAAAAATAATATAACCACTTTGGTATAAAAATATAAGCATAAATTGATCGTCTCCACACCCCTTAATTTTTCATAGTTTTTCGAGACACAAAAATAAATTGATGAAGTATTAGTTTTTTACCACTTCTAATCCCCCCACACCTAAATCCGATCCACAAATCCGTGGGACTTTCTGGCTGTTCTAAAACTCTTACTAACTAGCTAATTAAGATAATAAAGTAACGAATTGAGTCTTTTTTTTTTTTAAATTATTAATTTTATTTTATTTTGCAAAAATCACCCCGGAACTTATATTTCCCCCCTCCTCTGAAACCTGTAGAATGGATGAATGAATATATTAGATCAAAATAGAAATTTTATATTACTATTTAGTTAAGTGATGAAAGTTTTTTTTCATATCATCAACTCTCAGCAGTACCCAACACTTAATTGATTTTTAAAAATTAAATTTGTTAGTTGTTATTTAATGTTCAATACTTTTAAAAAAAATAAACATTGCTTCCTCTTAAATTTCCAATAACCCACCTTGGCCTCCTAAAATAAGATGGCAAAGAGACCTTCTATACTAGCAATGTTATTAATGTTCTACCAATGAGTACATTTTCCACAGTACTGTATCATGTAATATTCATTATAGTATAATTCACATCACATTAACATTTTTATATTTAAACTAAAAATAAAAATACCTGAGTATTTAATTATATTGATATCCAAAAATACTATTATCGGATCATAGAAATTTCTGGAAAAATAAATAAAGAAATCGACAAAGCATTTCAAAGGCTGGTTTGGAATTTGAAGTGAAAGTAAGCAATTATAAAAGCGAGTCGACCAGTTTGACAAGTCGTTCGGGTATTATTTGCAGCAGTTACCGAGTAGTCAATTATTTTATCTAATACTATTTTTATAAGTTTATATAATTACAAATAAAAATAATCAAGCTCCAATTATTAAATTCATGATATATATATAAACATTTTGTATTTGTACTGATTGAGGTTTTATGGGTGCTATAGATTTAAAGAACTTTTCTTGACAAACAAGTTAAAACTATTCCTGAAAATATACGGTTTTGATTAACTATCATTCTTCCCGGCATTACATGTTTATAATTTATTGATTTATCCATTATTTGATTTTCCACTTATTGATAAATTCCCAATTGTCCTGAAAATAAAACGCTAAAAAAATATAAAATGACATTAAAAAAAAAATACTAAACCGCGTTGGGTCATCAAAGAAATCAGTTTAAATTTTTTTTTCGACTAAATTTGAAAATATAAATTCGATAATTTCTTTGCCAGCTTTGAAAGTTTGTATGCAAACTTTTATTTTGGAAAGTTATATGTTTTTAAAATATTTTGTTATCATTAAAAACTATACTACTAATTGTTTGTAATAATAGGTAAATAAAACTTTAATAATTAGTCTTTGTATTGCCATTCGTAGGATTAATCAATTCTTTCCAATAGTCCGAGAAAACAAGTTATTTCCCCCAAATTTTAGACTACTTAAACGAAAACTGAATATAGTCCGTAGTCAAAATGATGGCTCTTTTAAGAAAAACATCGTTTTTTTTTCAAATTATTACAAAAAATTAATTTTTTTATTCGAAGTTCCATATCTTTAGAGCAACCTACAGCACTAAAAAAAACCTCATAGTAATATTATATTAAAGTTGAGTAAATTTTATAAAATATGTTCTTTCATTCTTATAATAAAATAATTCTTTCCGAACATTTTGCGAATTTATTTTGGCAAATATCGTTTAACTGTCTATTCCAACTCCTGATATTACTCCTCAATATAGAGCTAACATAAATCTGTTAGCCGTTTGTAGGAATAATAGTGTCTATGATATTATACAAAATAAATTCACTAACACTATTGAGTTTTCATTATTTGGAATAAATCTATATTAGGGGTCATATTTGTATGTTAATTTTTTTTCAGAAAGCAATACTTTTTTTCCAAATAACGAAAAATCAATAGTGCTTGTGAATATATTTTGTCTAATATCATAGAAACTATTACTCCTACAAAAGGCAAACAGCTAAATCTCTATTAGGGCTCATATTTTAGAAAATTTACTCTTTAATACTTTAAATGATGTGCAATTAAGCTGTTTAGTGTTTTATGTAGTTTTATGGTTATGGAGCAAGGATTCACTAATTAGTTTTTGTAAAGTTTTGAAACAGTGGCAATTTTGTATTCCCCTCAAATTATTGTTGACAGAGTCATCAATTTTAACTAGTAAATATATATAGTTTTCATTAAATTGTAAAAGTTGAGGTAAAATAACTTTTTTTTCTCTGGGCTCTTGGACTATTACTATATATTTCATATATAGGTAAGTGAAAGTAATAAATGATATAAGAACAACCCGATTTTATTTTATTTTTTTATATCTGATAATTAAACGCTCCTTTAATGGAATATAGTATTTACTAAATTACAGTAGAAATTATATACTTTTTTCCTTATATCATTTTTAAAGTCCAATATAACAAAAGCCCACATGAAACTTTTTACAGTTTTTATGAAATAAGAACAACCCGATTTTATTATTCTTTTTTTTATATCTGATAATTAAACGCTCCTTTAATCGAATATAGTATTTACTACATTATCGTAGTAATAATATAATTTTTTTCCTTATATCATTTTTAAAGTCCAATGTAACAAAAGCCCACATGAAACCTTTTACAGTTATTTTGCAAATGGTGAAAAGTGAATAACTGTTTCGGTTTCTGAATGCGTCACCTGAGAAATTGCGAATTTCAGTACGCGGCCTATAAACTCGTAACAAGACGTAAACAGGACATTATTCCAAACGGCTGCCAGCAGGTGTGTGTGTATATACGAGAGCGATAGCGAACACTTTCACCCAAGGACAGCTACGAGACATTTACCTGTGAGAGCCGTTCACTGACACCTAGAGCGTAACTCACATATCCAACACGATTGCTTGCGATCTCTGTCCTTTCCTCCAGTCGATTGCTTTCAATCCTAATCTACTTCTGCCTATGACCAATCAATACTGAAAGTGCCTAGTGCGCTATTTCACCATCCAAAATTATTTAACTTCGTATATTTTAACTAATGGAAATATATAATTATACATAATCCAAATTTTTGTCTGAGATAGATTTGTTAGTAAAAAACATTCGTTTTGTCTCAATAATAAAATAATGAAAAATTTGGACCAAAAACTTAAGACCAAATGGATGTTTTTTTAATAATTAATATGTAATTATAATTAATGACAGGATTTTTGTGCAGTAAAAAAACCTAAAATATGCAAAATCATGCAGTAAAAGCCCGAAGTGTATGTAAAAGACCCAAAACCTGGAATAATTATCTTTATTGTTTAATTTATAATATTAGTACATGCAAAGCTTACTTAACTTTGTTTCAATTGAAGTAAATTGGCTAAATGCTCTCTAAATGCATGCAAACATAAATAAAACATAAGATAATTGTACTAAATGATTTTTTCTTCCTATTATGCAGACTGAAATTCAATTTTTCACCTTCTTAAAACTACGAAAAGTTTAGAAAGGAGTATTTAAAATATTCTTTCAAGTCAAATTATTGTTTAATTTCCTCTAAAATTTCACAAAACATTTTTTTTCGCTCCTTAATTGTGTATTTACGTTCGATCAACAAACTAATAAGTAATAATTCAATGTAGAAAAACGTTTAAAAATTTGATTAAATTGAATTATTAAGTGAATATATTCGTACCTTTTGATTTTTGGTTTTATTTTTATTTAAAATAATATACGTAAGTAATATAATATAGTATACATACATCTATAAAAAGAAATTCTCAATTGTCACAAAAAATCTGACATAAGAGTGAATTCAGGTTAAATACAATAAACACTGAACGTTCTCTTTAATAAGCTTATCTTAGAGAGACTTTTGTATAATTACCCGAAACCACTGGTTAATACTATTGTTATTTTTTTTGTTTAATTCCACTCTTCATATGTTAATCAATGCATTCGATTACCTCAATGTTATGAATTTTAAACTATAAATTAAATTTGGAAATGAAACTAAAACATTTGGCATACGAACACATATGTGAGTTCATAATAAGAAAAATTTAATTGAAGCATTATATTTTTTATAGAAAAAAATCAAAATTTAGTCAAAAAATGAAAAACGTGTAATTTGTTTGCAGAAAAAAAATAAAACCGTCGAAATTTGTGGAGAAATACCAAAACTTGCTATATGGAATTAGTGTTATTTGAATGTTTATTTCATGATTCGAATTTCTTTTCAGGCTCGGAAATTTAGCTAGGGGACTAAAGATGCAATTGCACGAAAATCCAGCATCTAGATATAACAGAGAAATTGTCGTGGCCAATAAATAAAAAAAAGTTTAGTTACTTTTTTTTTTTTATGAAATCTAACGTTTTGTCTCAAATATTAGTAGGGCTAAGATAAATCTTAAATATAAGATTAGAGAGCTCTATAAACAAAGAGACCGTCAAATGTCAAAATAAAACTGGAAGAAACAAAAAAAGAAGTGAGAGAAGGTTGATGTGGATGAAGTCTTAGCAAGCACATTAAATTTAACTTTAACACAGTAACTTTCAATATACTTGTAACATTAGATTTGGGTTTGGTCAGAGTAAGGTAGACAGGATCAAATTTTTTGAATGTTGTAATAGCTTTGGTGTATGAAGTTCAGAATAGCTATCGTAATTTTTTGAAAATGCTATACTGTAGCCGTGAATCAGCTCCTGTGGGTTCTGTAGCCCTTCTGGGGTCCACCCAGTCTCATAAATTGGGTGTCCTTAATTGGGTAAAATTCAGGCGGTCGAGCGTGATTCTGAGCAAATCACCTCCTTGCACAACCGTTGGTCTAGCAACAGTACTTCCTTACAAAGTACTGAACCACTGACCCTTCAAGGATTGTAGTGGTGCTTATTTTTTTTAATTCTTAAAAAATTCATATATTCAATGATGAAGTATATCAATGGTATATAATCGGAAGCGATCTTTTAAGATTTCATTAATAGGATCATCCATGAAAGTCAACATCATTTCTTTATCTACAGATTGAAGTGATGGAATCTGACGGGTACAATGGAGAATAAAATAGGAGAGCAGTATTTATTGTTTTGTTTTTTAATTTTGTTGTTGAACCTTAACTACGAGTATTGTTTCTATGCGGTAGGAAGAAGTGTGCAAAGGTGTATCTTCCGTGGATAAGAATCTTATTACTTAAGGGTGAGTTGGGAAGTTTGATATAAACAAATTAAATAATGATGGTGATGTACTAGAACCTATGGGAAGACCAGCAGCAGTGTGGAGTTAAAAGTATTGCAACACGATCCATTCGCACGAGGAACACCCACGATGTATGATGACAACAGGTAATCGACCCGTTTCTTTGAAGAAGGTCGGCTAAACAATACAAAACAAGAACTAGACTGGAGGATAACAAACGATTTCTGCAACTCATTTACATATTATCTCAGCCGTATTGATAGGCAGGTGATTTAGATTGATGATGGTTCTCATCGATTTCCAAGGCCTTCGGCATGTCAAGGAAACCGAATGTCCTTTCTTTCAGACCTTTTTTTTTTCTATTGGAAAGGCTGTGTATGTTTTACAAGAAATTTTATCCGAAAGAGCGTGGCTAAATATAGTAAACGGGTTTTTTGTTCTGTAGAAAACGAAAGTTGCTAGAGACCGGAACTTTTGCCGATCTAATTTGTTTTATTATAATTATTATTATTCATAACGTGTAGGTTTTTGACTACCTTAATCAGTCTTCTACATGTCTGTCTATATCGGGGTATCGTTTTCCTATTTTTTCCATCTACAAAAAGAATGTAATCCATAGATACCGTGGACTGAAGTAAATTTGTAACAACTCTAATAGCTTTAAAAAAAGTCTGTAGGACGACCCCAGTCTACGGTAATATCTGTAGAATACGTCCGATTTTAAATAAAATTATTTTTTTTTTCAGATGTACAACTATTCAAGTACTGTAGGGATATTGTATTTCTGTGGCACTCTTCTCTTCTGTTAGTGATTCTAATATTTTCTATGTAAACAAATATAATAACAATAATAATAATTTATTGTTAATAATAAGGGAAATTAATTAAATAAAAAAATAAAGGCTTAATGGACCTCGATTGATTCCACCAATGCTCTCTGCACATACTCGTCCAGTGACGCACGCCCAAACCCATATCTATCTGCTCATTCTTGATGCAATCCTCCCACTTACGCTTCGGTCTACCCCTCGGACGTTTACCCTTCGGCTCAGTGTTAATTAACATTTATGGAATACGTTCGTTAATAAGTACTACTATCTTACACGACCACTTATTCGCCGAAATGCTATAACTTGAATTATGATTACCGGGTGCATTATTTTCGTTTTTTTCGGTGATTGTTTGGTAGCCTTCAATTCTCTGATTATCTTAACCTTTTTGTCTTAAAATGTTTTACGTAAACCTTTATTTTCCAATACCTTAAAGCGCTGTTCTTCCCTTAAGGTAGAGAAGGAGGCCGTAGGAGAGAAGATAACTTTGTCCGTTATATGAAGATTTCCGTTAAGAATGGGTTATTATAAAAAGAAAATAGGCAATGTAGTCTGTTTTGAAACATATAACCTTAAATTTTGTGAAGGAATGGTAATTTTTTATTTTATTTACTTTCACTGAATGCTACGACATAAGGGCTGAATGTCCCTTAATGCTATCAATAATCACTAATAAAATAAGTGGTTAATATTTCTAATAAAATGAATGGGAAAATGAGAAAAAAACTCAAAACAACAAAGCTACTTTTCATAGTTTATTTTAATTCCTGTTTAATTCAATACAATTATTAAATAAGTTTTCTTTCTAATTTAAAATAATAATTAAATAGTAATTTAATTACATTTTATTCAGTATAATTGTTCCTTATCGCTCTTATATATTTGGCAATAAACAGTAATATGTAAATTTTTGTCCCACAAAATTTAGTTCTGGAATAGTGAATTTGTAACCTCATATTTTTTTACTTGTGTCCGTTATAGAGAAGTGTAATGTGATAATAGAGAAGTACCTTTGCGTCCTTGTTGGGTGTGGAGGTCTTCCGTAATAGAGGAATTAAAATTCATTAAATATGTCCCGTTGTACTGAGAGGTCCGTAAAGTGAGGTCTTATTTGTACATTTGATTTATAGTTATGGATTAATGAAAAAAGAAGAAGTGAATTATAGGGTAAAATATGAAAAAAAAAAGACAACAAAACCAGATACGTCAAACAGTGCTTTAATGGAGAGAAAATTACTGGAAGTAGTTATATTTAATATTGCATTCAAAATTATATGCTAAAAGTACTCAATTACTGTAAATTATATATCTTATTTTTTGAGAAAAAAAATATAAATTACACCTTTGAGTATCCCATCTTCTAAAATCAAATACTAAATTGAGACATGCTCTAATGGTGACTCTAGGCATCACGCGAATTCACTTTTCCTTAGTGGACGTTTGTTAACGACTATCTTTGAAATCGAGGTTTGCTTCATCAAAATTTATAATACCAAGAAATATACACCATAAATAAATCGAAAAGAGAGGAATAAAATTTCCTCCGGTGTATTCTCATTTATCTTTCTATTTAATTTATTTAAATGAAAATTAAATTAAATTCAGGTTAAATAAAGCGGAATCTATTATATTTTTAAAATATTAAAATATTGAATAAAATTTACATATGATATATAAATATATATCATATGTAAATTCCCTCTTCTCATTTGCTCAACAGATTTTCTGCGAACAGGTTGGGGTTTGTATATGTATTTTTTTAAATTATTATTGTTGTACTTCATTTTAAATGTGAGAATCGTCACATACAAGCATTATTAACAGAAAAACGCCAGGCAAGAGCGAGGTGGCACAGAACAAGATATCCCTCGGGCAAAACTCATTACAATACATTGACTAATAGACTAAAAGCAGAAATTAAAAAACTCAGAATAAAAAAAATTCCAAAACTTAACAGAAAATACTACTTAAATACTACTGACAAATCATTATGGGGAACTACTAAAAATCTACTAAAATACAAATCCTTCAAACATCCACTTCTCACTGAAAATAAGACTTGGACACGATCAGACGAAGAAAAAACTCAAATGTTTGGCGAACACCTCTTCAAAACTTTTAACCCCCATCCTGATATCCTTAATCCAACCCATCTTGAACATTTTGAAGCAGAGATTACAATTCCACTCCAAATAACCCTTCCTCTTAATGCCTTTCATCCCTCAGAAATAATGAACATCATCTACCAATTACCTTCTAAAAAAGCTCCTGGCCACAATCTTATCACAGCACACATTCTGAAACAGCTCCCTCGTAAAGCCATTTTATTCCTTACCTATATCTATAATGCTACACTCCGATCCACCTATTTCCCAGACCCTTGGAAAATGTCTATAGTAAAAATGTTTCCCAAACCCTCCAAGCCACTTGAATATCTATCTTCCTACCGTCCTATTTCACTCCTGCCCATTATGGCCAAAATCCTGGAAAAAAACTCTAATTAAAACGCCTCTATCCAATTCTTGACTCATATCATGTTATTCCTGACCACCAGTTTGGATTTAGAACATCTCATTCTACAACAGTCATCGAATGGTTGATGTCATATCTTCCACATTGGAGCGCGGTATGTACTGCACGGGATTCTTCCTCGATGTTTAACAAGCTTTTGATCGAGTCCGGCATCCAGGTCTGCTCTATAAACTTCGTCAATTCCTATCCCCTACATATATCCTTATAATCCGCTCCTACCTCACTGATAGAACCTTTAAAGTAAATCATAACCTAGCCTACTCATCTCTCTTTTCTCAGTCCGCCGGTGTTCCTCTAGGTAGTATCTTAGGTCCCATTCTTTATGCGGTTTATACAGCTGACATCCTAACACAGTCCTAACAAAATACGCTGATGACACATGTATACTGTCTGTAAACAACGACCCAACTAATGCATCACAAACACTACATACACACATAAGATCTATTAAAGAATGGTGTCAAAACTGGAGAATCAAAATAAATCCTGACAAATCCCACCAGATCACCTTTACTCTCCGTCGAAACCTCTGGCCTCCTGTCCTACAGTATCCTTTCCAAATACACCACTAATGCCTGTTGAACAGATTCGATACTTAGGACTTCATCTTGACAAGAGACTTACTTGGAATCCACACACAAGACTGAAACGACAAGAAACTGCTCGTAGATTCCGATTGCTACAACACTTACTTGACAAACGCTCTAAACTTCCCATTCACTACTTTGTTTTATTTTTTTCTAGGAGGTCAGAAAAAAAAAATCCCATTCACTACAAAAACTTGGTATACACTACAATATTCAGACCAATTTGGACATATGGAATTGAGTTCTGGAGCTCCACCAAACCATCAAATTCCTCCCGCATCCAATCCAAAATCCTACGTAAAATCCTTGAAACTCATTCACAATCCCTGATAATCCTCCGAGGCGTCTGAATAGAAGATGGTCACAGGACCTTCTAATTTAAATTAATATTTGAAGTACCACCGATGGGTTGTTCCTTCCCAAGGTTTTCAAGTGTATATGAAACATACAACATATTTACTTATTGTATTATTTTGTACAGTTGTAAATTACATTAAATAAATAAATTAAAAAAAAATAAATGTGAGAAATTGTTGGAAGGTTCGACGGAGTTATATGGGGAAAGTTTTGGAAATTTCTCATGTTAGAGGTAATCTTACTTTTGAAAGACAGGATCTTTGCTAGTAATATATTTGATTAGAAATTAAACGTAATTACTCAATTTAAGTGTGAAACCGTTAACACATGACAGTATGGATAACAGCAAGATCTATAACTCGAAAAGTTCGATACCTTTCACTTCTTGGTACCTGTCCCAAGTAATGTGAAATTAGAATAAAATGTTTTGGACAGAAGACCTGTACTCCAGAACTATTATTCACATTGTTAATAGGCTGTTATCGGAGAGCTCTTAGCAACTGTGTTCGACAGGCTACTCTGGAAAGAGCTCAGATGGTTATTATTTGAAGGATTAATGCCATACCATAATTTGTTATTACTGCTTTGTTGTTTTAAACACAAATACTGTATTGTTATTTTAAATTATTGAATGGTTAAAAGCATCGGTTTTAAATTATATAACAATTTTTTTTTAAAGTTTGTTATTCATTTAGTTAATTTTAATTAATTAATAATTAGTTATTCCATTGTCTGTGTGTTTTTTAATTGTTGAATGGATCCATTTTTGTACATTTTTTAATAAACACATTAAAAACAACGTAATTTTATTAATTTTAGTCAAGGAGTTATAGTTTATTTTTTAAATAAATTCGGAATTGACTTTCACGACGTGATTATTAGGAAATTGAGAGGTCTGTTCTAAAACGAGTTTGTAATAGTGGTAGGCGCATGCTCAGTGCGTTTTTCTGTTTCGTAAATCTACTTAATGTTTTCTTGTCTACATAGTTATTAATTATCTTTTATTTTAATTTAATTTAATCTATATACGAGCCTTTCCATTCTTAGTATTTTCAAAATTGATTCTATAAATTAAATTAGGGATAAGGACAGAATAAAAAAAATTGCAAACTGTTATATTGCTGTCATAAATTTGGAAAAGAAAAATATTTATGGAATTTGGACTAAGTAATTTTATGCAAGAATTAGGATTATTCAGAGTCGAACTAAACTTTTTCCAATGAAGAAAACATTCTATAGAAGTGATTTTATTCCTATCCATCTCATGCGAAATGCTAAGTCATCAGGAGTATTAGCCACGACTGCCAACTTTCGGGACACAATGAACACATTATATTATGGCATGAATTATGTATCTCGTCTGTAAGTGGCAATCCCCCGGGTCCGAAACCTATCGCCGAGCACGTAGGCAGGCGATGCGATGATGTAACGATCGATTCCGGGGTTAGAAAGTATGGGACAGTTTTCATTTTCATTCGCAGTGAGTATGAAGATACGGCTTGACTTATGAAGAGGGTAAAAACCACTCTACTCTTCCGGGGCGAATAACAAACAGCGGAAATCGAGCTGAGAATTGAAAGGGCCACGGCTATAAAACATTACCAACCTTGTTTTGTTATTTATTAAATTGATAAGTGATTTTTCGCCAGAGGTGAGCTCAAAAACTTCTATTACAGAAGCGAGGTACACTCTAGAAGGTCATAAAAGTATGTAAAACTGGTGTAATAAATTGCCAGTTAATCGTTTTTAGCGAAAACTGCCAGGCATATATCTTCCATAAGTTCATAATTTTAGAATATTTTTATTTCTTACTCCCTACCAGATCTTTTCTAATATAAGGGTGAGAGGTTATCCTACAAGTTAACAACCTAATCAAACCAGAGTGGGAACATTGAGTTTTCATTCCATGATTCTGCCACTAAATAAAAGACTCCCCTAGGCCAGAATCGAATGGGCACCGTTGCAGTCTTGAGGTTTATAAGGTGACGCCTCGACTACTTCATTTAGAATATATTAAATTTTATAGTCGTATAGTCGTTGACGTTTATAGTCGTTGAACAGATTCAACTTTATAGTCGTACAAATTTTTGTTTCTAATCTATACTATACTTCTGTGCACACAAAGCGTAGATTACAAACTTGGATATTCCGACTCAGGGCTTCGACGTGCATTCAAGAATTCTTGTTCAATTGGTATTTTGTACGACTGTAATACTTTCCCTAATTAATACACAGTTGTGAAAAAAATAGAGATAAAAACTGTCTAATGTGATGTAGTCTTCTACTTATTATTTTTCTTTTTTGTAAGCGAACAGGAATTTTCCTCTAGCTTCATAAATCACCAAGAATACATAAATATATAGCCGGAGGAAACATCTAATTGACCGTGATTTTGAAAGGAATTAGTTGAGGTTAATGACGAGTTCCGAAGATCGTCGTCGAGCTACCTGTTACTATGGTGCTAATTCTAAAAAAAATTGACTTGGAATTTTAGGAAAAAAACTGATGGCGTACAGCAGGCGGTAGACAATTGTTTTATATTCAGTTTTTGGATTCAACGCATCTTGAAATGTAAAACCTGAAAACTTTCTTAAATTATTTTTCTTGATCGATTATAAAAGTTTATTATAGAAAAATATAAATTAGCTATTAAACACTCGATGGTAGGCCTAAACTTTGATAGGATTGTGCTAAGATTGATCTTGTAGGTTTGGGTTTGGACAAACATCACTGGACAGATGGGTAGAAAGCTATTGGTGATGTCTGGATCGAACCTTCGGGTTCGCTAAACCTTTATTATTATTAGTATAAATCTTATTAAAGTTTTTAATGTATTATTTTCCAATTGTTATGTTTTAAAGTGTTAATTAATCCTTGTTTATGTTCCGTAAATACTGATAAATCCTGCTAATGAAGTGGTTTGAATTTAATTAATAAACTCTAGAGTCTGTATTTTCGCAGGCATTAGGAGCCGATTCGACAATACGGGAGTCAAATTTACACATCAATTAAGAACACGGCTCGGTTTAATGTTTAAATGAACGAGGCGAATGAAAATGTTTCGCAAACCCACGCCCTAGCCTTCTCTTATTCCTGGAACTCATTAAGTTAGTTTGAGAATGAACTGGTTTAATTTACAGTGAACTGAAATCGGTTGTGCAAATAGTAATTAAATTAGAACGATTTTAGCAAATTATAATAACTAATTACTACTAATTTCTTATAATTTTACTATTACGAAAGTAATAGATTAATTGAGCCGTTGAATGCATAAGCGGCATGAATGAAAATTGCAATAGCTCAAAAGTTTTGAGATATTCAGTACTTGAGTGAAGTGTTGAATATTGTAAAAGTCCAGTTGTGGTTTGCACAGGATTTTGCACTTGGCGGCTTAATTGTTGAATAATTTTGAAAATAAACACTTTTATATTTATTACAAATACTTTTTGATGTGTTTGTTGTCGATCGTAGATTAATTTAAGTATGAGAGGGTCAGGATGTGCACTCATCAATGGTACTCATTTTGTTGTGGTCCGTTTTAATCTGAATTTCAGACCCTCTTCAGGGGCAAGTACAAACAAGATAACAACCATGATAAAATAAATATGGAAACTTCTTAACAAGAAAAAATGGTAACAAACAGTATGAAAATTATAAAAATGAAATGATAATCAACTTAGTATATATAAATGAAAATAATAAAAAATTAATATTAAAATCATGAGAATAGTTAAAAGATTTTTTTAGCAACTCGTGCTTACCGGTATTTACAGCAACTGTTGATAAATTTTATCTTAGTATTTTCCCCCCTTCTTCTAATCTCCAAACTCTTCTTTCCACTCCATTTCCTTCTTAATTTATTTTTCCTTTTATATTCTATTAACTTAGGTTCACCATATTATTGTTAACTCATGTTTATCAATATTATTGTTAGTGTAAGAAAAAGTCCAGGAGGCAGTCAATAACAATAGAAAAACTTTTTAATATTAACCATGGTTATAGGTAAACATTAAATAGTTTTTTTTTACTATTTTGTTTCTTTATTGACCAACACTCGGATCATCTTCCTACAATCTACTTCATACGGTCAACTATCTTCCTCCATATTGTTGTTAGTTTTATTTTAATTTATGTATTAGTTTTTTGTTATTGTTCTACTGTGGCTATTTTGTTTTTGATGTTTTTGTACAATGCTATTTATTGATAATTTCTTTTGAGTTGTGTAATGGATCAAACATGTGTTGGATGTGCGGCTTATTGGAGAAGGGAAGTATGAAAGAGTGGAATGGTTTTTTTTTTTCCGTATCCTCCTTTATTATTATATTCGTTTAATGCATACATATTACAGGGATATTATTTATGTATATCTGTGAAATTCATATATCATTTCCCTGTCTTGTGTTTTTAGCAACTCAATATATTTGGGCAGCATTGCCAAATAAAACATTTCTCTCTCTCCTTTTGGCTTATTAATTTTATATATTAGTTATTCAATTGTGTTATTTTACTTACACATTTTCTAATTTTCTTATCTTTTTCTTTGTTTCTTTTCTGATGATTTGAATCTTTCATTATTTACTCGTATGCACCGGTCTGATTATTGTATATTTTTATTTTGTCTTTTTTCTATTTTTCATTCTGTTTGTTACTATTATTTTTTGTTTAATCAGTAATAATAGGTTGATTCTGATGCTAAATAAAAATTATAAAATAATAACTAACTATTTAGAGACAATATTTTTATTGCGATTCCGCGAGGACAGATACCTCGTTCATTATTCCGCGACCATGAAGCCTCAATTACACGGTTACTCGTGGGGGTTCAAAGTTCACGACCGCAAAGAACTATGTTCAATACCCGTTCCAAGGCTGTAACGGTTACGTAAGACCTCGTTCCGCCTTGTAACTGCTAATGAGAACCTACGATGAAGAGAACCGCTCAGCGGCGATGTAAATTAGACCCAGCCCGCGGGGACTTCTCATAACCCACGGGCCGTTACATAATGTCCCATCGAAATCATAGTTATGTAAATATCTATCGGATATAGCCCTTGAACTTTGTTGTCACGGCGTTACTGTTGTAACACCTGTTCATTTCTCTTCTGAGCACGCCTATTTTGTCTGGAATCAACCAGGATGTTTACTTTTCACTTACCTACATATGGAATATGAGTATACGTAGGGAAAGTGTTCGTATAAAATTTTGAATTCTATTCCAATAATTGAGCTCAAATAACTAAGTTTCGTAAAATAGAGAGTTTGTGTATTTGTGCGTGTTTTATTTATTTTTTTATTGAATGAAGGTATGTGGAAATCTTCAAAAGAAGCGGATATCTCTATACCTATCCGTGTGTAGTGGGGTTTACCTAAGGAAAATACCCCTTATAGGGGCGATGAATTTTACCTTCAAGGTACAAAATTGATAAAATCCTGTCTAAAGTAGCCTCAAATTAATTGATTTTTTTTAATCTTTCACCGAGAAGGTTATATAGGGTCAATCTAGTTTGACCTCGAAGCTCACAGTTGTTTTGTCATTGCTATATTAATTAGTTATAGGGAATCTCAAGGAAACCGGTGATGCTTATCTGTTCCTGAGAATCGTTTTCTCTTGAAGGAAAAGAAACATTATTTGTGGTATAGTCTTTTTTACATTATAGCTATAGATCAAATCTTTAAATTTTAGAAAAAAAAAGTTTTTATGTTAAATGTATTAATAACTTTGTTTTTATCGTGAGTTTAATTTTTGATTATTAAATTTTATTAAAAAAAAAAATAAGGAAAAAAACCATTTTACCACATCCTTTCACATAAAATTATATTGAAAACATTTTAGGGTTTTATCATATATATTAATATATACATCAGAGAGTTCATGAATAAAAATATATTGGTTATGAATTACTACCATTTATTAATTATAGGAATTAATTTGTATATGCAACTGAATAGAGAACACTGGACTAGCCTTAATACTATATACTTAATAATACAACTTAATAATAATCCTAAATTTTGGTAAACAACAAAATTTAGGATTATTATTAAGTTTCCTATCAAGTTCCTATTAAGTCCTATTAAGTTTAGAAGACTAATCTGGTTTGAATGGAGGAGAGGTTGAATCCTTCCAGTGGTGTATAGAAACCTGTTGTTTACAGGTGGACTTCGTTGCTCTCAGATATCTTCTACTAGTATCTTTACTCTTTGCCACAACCCCGTAACCTCTCTGGTAGATCTCTTCCTGTTCTGCTGTCCCTCTCCAGCTGTCTCTCCCGAATAATCTATTTCGTCTTCTCCTTAAATGAATTATCCCCCTCCCCCACTTTCTTTCTAGCCATTTCATTGGCTGGTAGTATTTTAGAAGCGGAGATCAAAAATTGAGGTGGTATCCAATTCATTGATAGCTATAATATATCCAAATCACTTTTCTTTCACCGTTGAGTATGGCTCGCTGATAAGATTACGGAGTGCAGGTGTGGTTTATGTTAAACAGAACTACTTACGGGCCCTGCGGTACGCCGGTTCTTTGCATCGCTGAAGGTGTGCTCAGTTGTATTTTAGTTGCAATGTTTTATTGCAAGGGCACTTCTATTTATGAGCCAGCGACAATCAATAATTAATACCCAGAATATCTATAGAATTAAACTTAATTTCCACTTGACCCCGTTCTAAATAGATATCAGTATATTTAAATCCTCTGACGTTTCAGCTCTTTCCCTTGGACATTTTCATCTTCATCTCAGACATAATATATGCTTTCAAACCTACATACAACATAAAACTCTTGGAAGTAAAGCTAATAGTCTATAGCAGGCACGCTTCAAAGTGTAAGGCCAGAAAATGAACACAAATTAGGGTTTTTCTCATCCCATGGCTCTTATCTACTATTTCGAACCTGGAATATTAGATTATTATCTGAGAAGAACAAATTAAAAATCGTTTCCAGTTAATCAACACTAACTTACAACCGGAATCCCAGGTCCCAACTGGCCTAACAAGTCGGAGGTGAAAACAATTTCAAAAACTTTCAACATTAGCCAATCTCCATTAATTAAAAAAAAAATCTAAAAAAAGAAGTGATATGACTGAAAAAAAATGTGATAATTTTCCTGTCGAAAAACAAGGGCAACCCTAAAACTAAGTGATATCAAGAAGTCCTTCCAGAAACTGAGCATTTGTAATTTAGTACAATCAAGTCAAAGAATGACAACTTTTCATAATTTAACCATATTAATGTATCTCTTGGATCTTTCCTTCTCGTCAGACAAATAAAAGTTAAATTTATTTATTTTGAGTAGTCTTTTATTTATTTTTTTTTTAACTCTTCCTTAACTCATCCTACAGGGTGCCACCCTTTTCTAACTAGAGTATGAAGTTCATAGCGTGGGGCCGGTAAGAAATAAAAGTCAACCCACCAAGGCCGGAATCGAACCGACTTCCCTCCAGTTACAAGATTCTACACTCCCTCGCGTCCATTATAGTCTCACGGTTTTCTGTCTGTAACAATTAAAGTAGCGGCTATGGCTTTGGTTGTGGTAATAATTTCAAAAGTAAATGTTAGGTTTATCGGAATTTTCTTGTCATTTGAGTTTTTTTAATGAGAATTGCATGTTGGTATATCCCTTGTCAAGATGGGTTCTAGGCATAGCATCTTTCTTTTATTATTTTGTGTAAAGTAATTCACAAAATTAGCAGCGTGGTAACGCGCCTATCTGCCAACCCATAGATTGCGAGTTCGAGCCCGGCCCTACCCGGGATTTTTCAAGCATAAAATTATACAATACTCACTCACAATCTCCCCCTGAGCATTTGTGAGGCCCGTCAAACAATGGGGGGGCACTCAAAAAAATAGCCGTGGGAGTGACGGACCCACCCTACGAAAACCACGTCAAGAAACGCGCGATGTATTTCTTAAGTACATCGCGCGAGGCCTTCAACCTCCACGGTTATTTTTTATAAAACATGATACCAGCTGGTACAGTAGCAATAATTAAGATAAAATAATTATTTAAAATTTACAAATTTATTGGATAAAATTATATTATTATTATGAATAAATCATTTTTTAAAATTATGTTCGTATATGATTGTTTTCTTTTAGTAATAAAATACTTCCGGAATGTAAGGGAAATTATGGTTTAATAAAGTTTCCAAACGACACGGGAGTATGGCACAGTATCTTTTTGACTGGGGTTAGTAGAAATCATCAGAAAAATTGGACGATCTACATCGTGTTTTGACCTATATTTAAATCTTTAGGTTTCATTTGTGTTGGAAATGTACCTCTTACATTAATCATGTAAGGCCCACCAGGCCAATTTGGTATTCAATAAACAATGTTGGAAATATTTTAATATCGCCAAGGTAAGATTATTTTAAAATTAAGTTCAATGTTTAGTAAAGTAGTCTTTGATCAAATATCTATTCAACTCACCATATGTAGGATACATCATTGGGAGTTGCAATGCCAAACATATATATATA
>NW_027106467.1:799866-800537 GCF_000696795.3 Halyomorpha halys
TATATATATATACATATTTTTTTTTTTTAACAACTATTACTTTGTATCAATACGAAAACATTCAAACTAATTTTACAACTTATTGACATAAGTATTGAGGTGTTCTCTATATTGTTCGGTACACATGAAATGTCAGAATGCTTGTTCTCAAGACCGATGCGACTGCTATCAATATAGATGTCAGCCCGATGTCATCATACATCCTCTTCTAGTTTTGAGGAACCAGGTTGCGAAATTGATCGTGCTATCCATCAAGGGTACGTGTCCGGCCTTGTTTGCGATAAGGCATAAATTTTCACCGGATATATGTTTACGTGGTAGGAAGGGGGAATGATAGATCATGTTTGCCATATTAATTGGGCTTTAAGGAATTTGATATGAGAATGAATCTATCAGTTTTATTAATTTAATTAAATTCAAAGGATAATAAATCTATTAACATTTGGTTGTTCTATATTATGTGGGTTGAAAATTGAAAAGTATGTTGTATATGCTTGGATTAATTGGCACTGGTGTGGGAAATGCAGTCTATCAAAAACATGGAATTAGCTTCTTTTTTTCAAAGCATAAGTCAATAATTGGAGAAGTTTGTCGGGGGGTGCGGTCAGCAAAGAACAACATAAATTAACAAAACCATATTTATTTATTTTATGCCGACGTTTCGACCTGAA
>NW_027106467.1:805582-821443 GCF_000696795.3 Halyomorpha halys
CCTCCTTATATCCCTTATTTTTATTTACAAAATTAAAATTACTTATAGTTAAAAAATAAATAAATGAATAAACATAAACTTACAACTAACAAAATTGAAAGTCACTTGGAAAATTGCCAAAAAAAATAACCTAAACAGAAATCAAAATTTTGGGCTTTAACAAGGGCTATAGAACAAAATAGATAACAACAACATTTAGAGTAACACACGATTGAAAAGGAATAGTATACAAACAAATTTAGAATTATACAAAATATTGAATTAAATCTGATTATAAGTCAATAAAATACAAAGGTGTACAAAAAAGTGGATCAGATTATTCTTGATATTTACATATACCACTTTTATGGTATGAATACATAATATACGGGTATACACACTAATATGGTGTATTTTCAACACTGATATTTTGCCTATTACTTTCAAGGTACAGAATTGAAAAATTCGTTTCTAAAGTAACTTCAAATCAATTCATTTTTGTAATCTTTTTGCGAAATGCATGAGTCAAAAACATGGAATTTACGTTGTTTTTTTTTCAAAGAAACGGTCAATTAATTTCGATGGCGTGAAAAAAGTATAAAACTCAGTTACGGTGCCAATTGGTATTGAGACAATTGTGTGATACTCTCAGAATTAGCTTTGTCGTTGTTTTCACCATTAACTATCTGTGCTAGCTAGACATGCCGATGCTTTGACAGTGAGCTGTTACACTTTATATCCTCATTTCACTAATCTTTTATATAACTTAAATATATATAAACATATATTTTTCTAACACATATCATTTTGTATGTGGTCACTTTTGTTGTTTGTATGCCTCATGTCTGTATGAGGTATGCCTCATCATGCCTTATTATGACTGGGCTCACAATTCTAATGATATAAATGTTTTACATGTTGTATTAAATTAATAATGAATAATTCGAGTAGATATTTGGTTTTATACAATTTTTCTTCCAGATTAATTGTTTCTTGCATAACTTAAAAGGTTTATTTAATTGTTTCGACCAATGGGATCATTTATACTTTCTTAATTTTGCAGTTTTTATCCCTAAATGGGTTTCCTGGTTAAATCAGAGATCATTTATAATGAATTATGTAAATTAATCACTTACATATTTTGAACATCGGCAGAAAATCATTTAGTACATACATTCATCTCAAAGGTTAAAAAATCGATGATGTTAAATACAGACAACATAATGTTTGTGTCGAAATTTCCTGGAGTGATTTGGTTGTGTCAGTTGATGTGGAATTTTCTGTATTTTGTCCAAATTAACTTGATATTGTTCTTTTCTCTTGTGATAATTTCCGATTTAACGAAGGACTGAATAATTATTTATTGTTTTTTATGTATAAAAAGATGTTATAAAAAACAGAGATACGTATCTGACCGCATTTTGAATAATGCCGGTCTTTTTACCCCTTTGCAAACAACAATGTAAAAGGAAAAATAAGAAGAAAAAAAAATGGAAATATGTACGTTGAAATTCAATAAATAAAAAATGAATAATTTTAATTTTGAACTAAGATAAGTTACTGAAAGTAACAAAAAAAATACTAAAACGACATGAACGTAAACTATATCTAAATCAAATAAAATAAATTTTACTTTTGAAAGAATTAGTAATAATATTAACTTTATAAAGTATAAAAATTAATTTTACAAATTTTATTTTTTTTTGGCAATGAAACAATCACTAAATGATACATTAAATATCTTTTTTAAGAAATAAAATTAATAGTTATTGTTAGAAGTTAATTATTTTCTTACGGTATTTGAATTTTCTTTTATACGCCACAATGATCGAAACTTAGGATTTGTTGGTTCGATAGGTGTAGGTCTAGGAGTTGGCGTAGGAAAATTTGCACATTATGTTGAAGAGAGATAATTGGTTGTTGATAGACATCGTTGGTATCAGGAGCGTTCACGAAGAATATTAAAAAAGTTTAAGTGGTTAAATAAACCAAAACCTTAGCTCGGAAAGTAGGCGTATCGGTTATTGGGGTTAATACATTGACGTTAATACGCTAATACACATAATAGTAGCCAACAATAACAACCTAACCAAGTATTTTTGTATCATTACATTACAAAAAAAAAACTAAATAGATAATAAAACTATTTTATCACTTTTCAAATACATGACATTTCAAAAAAGATAAAATTATTTCTAATTTTAACAACTAAAATTTATAATTTAGAAATAAAGAAAACGGACCAAACTAGTTATTTAAAGCGTCATTTTAAAAATCAAGTTATCTCCAAGTAATTATTTCAGTCCCTTTTTTTATTTTAATATATTTATAAAGGAAATTCGTACTGTGGCAGGGAATGGTTCAAATGGAACTGAGTTGTACTCGATGCCAAGCTCCTTTTCCGTGATGTTGCTATAATTGCGTGAAGTTGAAAAAGCTTGTTATACCGCCCTGGAAAATGGAATCGATGTATAATTTTGAGAGTTGTTGTGAAGAGGTTGAGTTGGGAGGGGAGGGGGGTCTGAGAAGGTTAATTAAGAGAGCGGCAAGTTAGTGAAGTACTCCCCTCCCCCTAACTATAGCAGTCTGTCATAAACCTCTCTCAGGATCCTCTCTTCTCTAAGGATATAGTTTGTTCCCCATTATTTTAAGCTTTGTCAGAGCTTTATTATGGCGTAATAGGATATTTTTAATGTAATAAGGTAGTGTAACCAAAGTATCATCATTATAAATGGTTTCCACTATAAATGTAATTTTCATACTGGTTAATTATCTTCTAAAACCATTATTAGGTATTTGAATTTTCTTTTAATAAGTTCCGTGACAAGAGGGGACTTAAAAACGGTCAAATAAAAATAAATGAAAAAAAAAATGAACTATTTATGAGGATCAATATAACTTCCTAATGTTTTATAACTTAGAGCAATGAAGTCTGGAGTTAAATTATTTTATGTGAAATCTGAAAAATGATTAGCAATGTCTGCCTATAAAAAACTGCTAAGAAACTTATTCCAAAAATTAAAAATTTTTTTTTGGTAGGGGAGGTATGGACGCTCTTGTCTCTCTAGATTCACAAGTGTTGATACCGCATTTTATTTGCAATTACAAATTATTTGTTGTAAATTTGAAAAAATCTGGTGATGAGCGCAAATTGCACACCTTTCACTTACCACCCTACTTAGAGTTGAAATCATAGCTCGTTTCAATTTCGATAACTTTTAATATCATTGGCGAATATAACTATTCCTCACTTTTCGTTCCACTATCGAGACTATATTTTATCTCCAAAATAGATTTATAAGTAGTAAATAAAAAAAATTAAAAAGATCGTTGAACACTCCCCTACCCGACCCTCTAACAAATCTACAATTAAGTGTTTGTGTTAATTCACTAACTGATTTTAAACATGCGGATTCCATTAAACAATACGCCTCATTATTTATTGTGGTTAGTAAAATGAATAAACTTAAAACTGTACGTTCAGATGTTTTTCCTTCACTCGCTCATTTTAACTTTTTTTCATCGTTTTTTAACCACAACTGAGGGTACATTTACACATCACTATCTATATTTTTTTTGTAAACTTTATACTTATATTAAATATATTGAATCCAATTTAAAATAGCTTGAATATATATGTTTTAAAATTAAAGGTTATTTTATTTATTTAAAATTATAATTTGTTTATTTACATTAAAAAAATGGCTGATTAGTGCTTTGACATACTGTACTGATGGTACCCTTTTTATATTTTATCAGCGCTTATTTATAATAGGACAACCCCGCGTTTACCTCGTTATAACGCCGCTCAATGTAAATAAATGTTTTACGTCGCGGATACCTATGCACTCCCAATAACTAAAAGTTTTCTAATTAAAATAAACAAGTCCCACTATAAGAGATGCAGAGCACCGTAATAAAAATAAAATTAATTGAAACAGGCTTCATCATATTGAATTTTTATAATGATATACTAAGAATAATTCTTAAACAATATTAGGAGTTAATTATTGGTAAAAAATAAATAAATAAATTGGATAATATTTTCCTTGTAATATTCTAAAAATAAACTTTTATGAAATATAATTAAGAATAAAAATATAAGAAAAAAATATAGAGATAAGTATTCCTGATGAAGGGTGAACGCATCAAAGGAAATGTAAAGGCAATGAATAAATTATAAGGAAGATATTATTTTTACGAAAATTCCTAATATAACCATAAATAATGAAAAGAGGTACAATGCAAGAGACAAAGTTTTAAACATAAACGAAGATAATTGAAGGAAAATGGAGGTATCATACATTTTCCTTCGCTCCCTTTGAAGGCTTATAAGTAATCTTGAGAAGGGTTTCAACAGTCTTCCTTTGTAGAATTATTTATATCTCCCTTGTTCGGTATTCATAGTCATAGCATGTTCTTTAAAGAAACAAAATAAAAAATAGAAAAAGGGAGATGTTATTAAAAATAGTTATGGTCTAGGTTACAGGTATTATTTTTGTTTTGTAATGAATATATATTTAAAGGATATTACGTATAGGATAAGTGATTAATATTAATATAATACTTGTGAAACAAATTTCACGTAAGGTAAGTAAGTGTCCATGTAAAATTAGTTCAAATCTTAAATAGGATAAAATATTGATATATGGATATAATCAACAAGAAATAAAAAAAGGAATGTAAACCTTTTGTCGAAATGATCCCGAAACGTATAAGAAAAAAAAAGAATAAATAAATTTAGCAAGTATTAATATATTAAGTAAACATTCTTCCTTTAATGAATAACATCAGGTAAAGTGTTATGTCTATAAACTTGCTCTATTATACTAAAACGGCTGAATTTAGGTCCTCCATAAGGGAAATTAATTAAAATATTAATTTCAATTGAAAGATAGATGGAGTGTGATAACAAATAAAGTTGCGTTTCTCATACAATGGATGAGTGGAGTATCAAAATACTTATTGAACAAGATTTTATCTCAGCGTTTTTTAAATGTAAAATTTTAGTTTAATGCTCAAAATTGATTATTTTTGGAAGCTTCGGTATGTTAATCAGAAACATACTGTGATTGTTGACCTTTTCAAAAGAGGTACGCTCACAATTGTGTGTCTACAATATAGTCCAGTCCTGCGAGGGAAATTTGTAATTTGAAAATTTTTGCAACCCCGATTCTATCTTCATATTTTCTCGTATACAGTTACCTCTCATTTACCCATCAGTTCAAATGGTCGATGAGTAACTTTCATAAGGAATTTAGTCTTATTTTGTGTTTTGAAAATCACACATTTTATATATATATGTATATATATATATATAAATACAAGTGATTTTAATATGAATAGTACAATAGGATGGATACAGACTTGTGGAGACTATACCGATTAGTAGATTCATATCTACTAAATTTATATCTCCAATAACATTTCTAGATTAGAAGGTCTCAATGCCCTCTTCATTGCAAAGGAGGGTTATCAGGAATTAAAGAGCAAACTAGGTTAGAACAAGTGGGTTCCGGCGGTTAGGAAGTTCATATTATCCCAGATATCGTCCGGGCTAGACCGGCTGCATACGGAACATTAAGTCTTAATTGATGATTTTATCTGTGACAAAGTAAGGAGCATTGAGGAGTTTATAAAGGATTTTGAATTGTAAGGATTGCATATGAGAGAAGTGCAGTGGTTTTAGTGCGACACTAAAGTTCAGCTCTGTAAATCCAAATATTTGTTATTTTGTTGTTGTTTATTGGCGCGACTGACCGTGGAGGTCCAAGGCCTCCCCCGATGTACTTAAGAAATACTTCGCGTGTTTCTTGACGTGGTTTTCGTAGGGTGGGTTACTCCCACGCCTATTTTTTTGAGTGCCATCCATTGTGTGACGGGCCTCACAAATGCCCAGGGAGAGATTGTGAGGGAGTATTGTATAATTTATGCTTGAGAAAATCCCGGATAGGGCCGGGCTCGAACTCGCAATCTATAAGTTGACAGACAGGCGCGTTACCACGCTACTACCGTCATCCCATTCGTTATTATAAACTTGTAAATCAGTCTTTCAGTTTTGTAATTAGTTAGAAGCTTGAATCGTTTGTCTAGTACTTGTTATAGCAGTCAGAATTGGTGTGTAGTTTTTTTATTATTTCCGAGGATTTAAAGTCCATATTTAGTCCTGCGTAGTGGATATCAAGGTTGTTGATGTCCTCTGTCGTGATTTTTTTCATTATGAGTTGGCATATTTTTAGATTTGTACCTTTGTTAAATTGTTAAAGGTTAAAACCTTTGATGTATGGTTATAGGGAATATGTACCCTTTGATGTGGGATAACGTTGGTATAAAACGCTGTAGTAAACTTAGTATTAAAAAAATTACTGAGTTATAAATAAGAAACACATTTTTGTTGGCAACTGTTGCTTATAGAACGTGGAGAAATTATCATTATTACTTGAGAATAATTGAATCAGAATCTAAATAAAATCAATTAACTAGTATAAGTGATTTTTTTGAATGGAAAAACTCATTTCATAAGCTGTATCCATAGATTGATAGTATAGAGCTGTAGGGATTGTATCTGTTACAGTATATCATCATATTATTTTTTAAAACATTAATACAATTATTAAGAGTTAAATAAATCAATTTAAATTGGATTCTAGTTTAATTTCACTTACATATATATGAAATATATTCTAATGGGGCAATAAATCGCTGTTGAATTTGTACGATCGTCATAGTTTCGACGGAGACATATGTTTTAGATTATCCAAGTCCAAAAAACCAAGTCTGCCGAAATGGTCTGTGTGTGTGTGAACAGCCTAAATCAAAAACTAAAAGTTTCATGCAACTGAAATAACGTATTTACGACAAGTACACGACCGGGATGGGAGGAAGGTTGCTTAGTTATGAATGCGTTTTATTATCACCCGGAGCCGGGATCGAATCCGGTTTTATTACTTATCCTGTTACTTTAGCCGTAAGTATATTAACATTTCATAACATCAATACGTCGTACACTTTTTTTTTTTTAACTTCTGTATTCTCGGCAGGAAAAAAGTTGATATAGCTTTCCGCAAAAAACCCTTATATTAATGCATAAGTAAAGTTTTTTTTTTTTATTTTTCACGTTCCTGAGTGGTAAGTGCAAATTGTGTGAGCTTCACACCATATTGTTTTTTTTTGTCTTTTTTTCCAATTAACTCAGTGTCGGTGTGACAATAAAAAAGGCGCATTGCGGTCCAACAAAGGTGGATAAAGATGGAATGGGGAGCCAAGCTATTATGTAAAAGCTCCAAGCTGTTATGGAAATTGAGAGGATAGTAAAGAGTAAACATCCAATTGGTTCAATTATCCTAAAAGTGGATCAGATGGCCTGGCTGTTCCAATCAAATTTCTCTTTCTAACTGAATTAAAATAAACGAAAAGTGCCTTAGCTATTCTCCTGTTTTTTCTTTATTCACTGGCTCAAAAAATAAATAAATGAAATAAAAACAATTGCATTCATAAAATGAAAAGAAAAAAAAAACCACCAAACCTTAATATATATATATTTTTGTTCATGATAAATCAATTCTCTATTCTGATTAAATAATTAATGAGTTAATTTTTCTTTTACATCATTTTGCTTTAAAATTGTGACCGTGTGAAGTTGTTGATTCATTAAGGTAATTATCAATTAATTTCTATTTACTTGACGTTTTATACAAGATAAACCTTTTATTTCATTTATTTAGCAAATAGTTTATTTATAAATTAATGGTAATCTTAATTGTACATTATTAATTTATAATTATATAAATTCCACAGAGAGATGATCAAAATGGAGATTTGATCAAATTCCTCAAACAGATGATCGGTTCTAATTAAATAAAGAAAAAGTACTTAATTCGGTTTTTTTTTAAATGTATTTTTAGTGAACTTTTAAACGTTTCTAGTGAATGTAGCTAATAAATAATTATGTTCATTCATATTAATAGACTTCATAATTTTTGTTAAATTTCTAAACAATTTAATTTCTTCCTTTTACTAAAACAGTTAAGGGTTTTGATCTAATTACTTACTTGCTTTTGGAAAATCTACTCTACAGTTGTTATTTTATCCTATTCTGTGGATTGATCATCTATCTTAGCGATTTTATTAAATCTTCATTTTCCTATGATATATACATTAGAATCTTGAGGTCTAAGTAAATAAATAACCAACTGTATTTTGGCAACGCTTAGAGATTTTATTGTTTTCATATTCGTGGCTTAAAATAAAAACAAAAAAATTATAACTTTTTCTTATTTAATTATTAAACAAAAGAATACAGAGGGTACAGATTGAGATCAATCAAGTATTTTACTTTAAAAGAAAAGTTTCATAAGGAATGAGCCTATACGACGTTATTTTATTTATTTATTTTTTTAAAACTTTTCGTGTGCAAGAAAAATTATAATTAAAACGAAACTAATTAAGATCAAACATTTTATCATATTTACTAATTTTCTAAACATTTTTTTCTGCAGAGCAAATTCACACGTAGTTTAATAACTGAAAGATTTTTAATTTATATTAGAAAATTGCTGCGAAGTGATCTACTGAATTTATTTCCCAAATCGTACATTTATATTTTTATGACTTGGATCCATTAGAGTGGAGTAAAAAGTTCTAATCAGTACTGGAGTATGTAATTAGTATCTACGTAGTGGAATTCTACTACGGAGTGGTATAATTCCGTAATAGTAGATTTAAATAAAGTTCTAACTAGCAGGGACCTTGATGAAATTGCCAGTTAATATGGTATTCCGGTATTCAGGGGTCTCCGTTAAGAAAAGTTACGTTTTAATAATAATTTGCTTTTATAATTTTTTTTAATGCTTATGTGTGCAATCTAATTTTATTTTATTGTGTGATACTACATTCTGTTGTATATTTACCCATAATGGTAATAGAGATTAGAGATCACAATCACACCATATTTACGGATATATAAATTATATGATAGCAAAACAAGAAATAAAAAAAAATGTATATATTTTTATTTATTTATTTATTTAATGTGATAATTTCAACTGTACAAATAATAAATGCAATAAGTAAATATGTCGTATGTTTCATTTACTCTTGAAAATCTTGGGATCACCCATTGGTGGTACTTCAAGCATTAATTTAAATTAGAAGGTCCCGTGGCCATCTTCTTTTCAGACGCCTCAGATAATTGAATGGGTAACGCTAGGATTGCCCTAGGGAATAAGAATGATGGGTGAATTTCTAATTGAATGTGGTGAATTTGGATTTAATAAAGTCTGAGACAATAGGGTAGTAGTTTGTTGTCTACTTAAAGCTATGATTTTCTATACATTATTTTGTATAATTGTCCAAATCATTTTTAGTTTTAGTTGTTTTTCCTTTATTAATTCGGGATAATACATTTTATTTGTAAAAGTTAACATGGGAATATTTTATAATTTATTATAAGTGCGTGAATTTATGAAAGAAGTCCTGTCGGGGAAAAAAAAGTAATGTCTTGTTTTAGACCATATACCTGACTCCTGAAAAAAACTGCTAGTGAAGTAGAAGCGGTTATAAATTTGGAGTTATTATTTTAAATTTAAAAATATTAGAAAAAAAATAGTTAACACTTTAATTTATGCTGTTTTCAGACTCCACTTTCTAAATTACTTCAATTAATACGTTGTTTGTAAAACGTGGAACTCCGGATATTATTCCAACTTGCTGCCTGCACGTGAAGTCAAGTTTCTGTAACAAATTGTTTATAAAGGACCTAACATCTCTAAATTGATTTAGAAGTTCGGAACTTCAACTTAGGGCATCTTCAGAATAATTCAAGTCAAAGGAGAGCAACTTAGTGACAATCAGCTCTACCACAAAGTCATTAATGAGTTTGCTCTTTCAATATGTAATTATTGGAAGAAGATAGTTCACCGTAGTATGAAGTAGATTTTAGTAAGATAGTCTGGGTAGCGGTCAATAAAGGTATGAAAATAGTAAAAGAAAGCTATTTATTGTTAACCAAAGTTTCGTCCCACTTTGCAATGCTTCGTCAGGGCTAAATGAAAAGACAAAATAAAAACATTATATAATTTACAGAACATTAAAATAAAAACATTTGAAAATAATTGTTATATTTAATTATATTAAAGTATATAAAAAAATAATACTAATTTAAGGAAGTATACATGTAGGTGAACTAGAAACTTGTTGCTAATAAATAAAACCAGGTTTGATAGAGTTCTAAATACAGATTTAAATTAATAAATTGTAGAAGAATACTCGTTAGAAATAGTAATAAATATGGTAAGGATGTAGTTGTAAACAGTAAAACCGATAGGCGAAGTAACTATGGAATAGGTGATGTATAGTAATATATAAAAGGAAGACATTAAGAAAATTGATAAAAATAACCAAGTACGGGAAGTACATAAGGGGGAGTACCTTTCAGATTGAAACAAAGATGACAACTGAGGAACGGAAAGTCAGGTAGAGATTTTCCCCACTTCTTTCGCTAACCCTTAGGAAGGGTAAGATTTTTATAATCCATTTCTAACTATACTATATTTCTACCTGACTTTCCGCTTCAATCTAACAGGTACTTCGCTCTAGGTTTATTGGTTATTTTTATTAATATCTCCCTTTTACATATTACTATACTTCACCTATGCCATATTTACTTCACCTATCTTTTTTACTTTTTACATCTACCTCTTTACCATATTTATTACTATTTCAAACGACTATTCTCCTACAATTTATTAGTCAAGATCTCTATTTAGAACTTAATCACACCTGGTTGTATTAATTAGTAACTAATTTCTAGTCCACCAACATGTTTACTTCCTTATATTATTATTATTAGTTTTTTATGTAGTTTACAAATATAACAATATTGTTTTGAATTTTTTTTATTTTAATGTTCTGTCAATTCCATACAAATATTTTGGAAGTGTTTATTGTATTATCCTGTTTTTTTTCATTTAGCCCCAACGAAGTCCTAGGAAGTGGGTCGAAACGTTGGTTAACAATAAATATTTTTCTTTTCTATTTTAATACCTTTATTGACCGCCACCCGGTCTATCTTCCTACAATATGTAATTATAATTATATATTATTTTTTATAGTTTATTTGTTTGCTGTTTTTATAAACTTTTATACTAATAACTGTTTTTACCAACATATCTGTCCGCTGTTAAATACAACATTTGTCTAATGGTTTGTAGGACAGTGTACTGTGGCATCCGTATTTCAAAACATTACACGTTGTGATTGTAGAAAGATGGTCAGGGCCGCGGCCGAGAAAGTAATATCCCAAATTAATAAAGGAAAAGCTCAACACTATAAAAGGTTTGGACAATTATATACACTGCATAATAGAAGATTGATTCTATAATAGCCTCTGTTTCCATTTAACTACTCTTTCTTAGCTCTCTATGTCAGTAGGACACGTGACCTAAAGTTCGGTCTTGAGTCCAACTTTAAGGTATTCCTCAAGGCTTCACTCAATCAGGAGTCCCGTAATACAACTTCTTCGGTGACCTAGCTCCATCCATTCTGACAACATGCCCCAATCTTTGGTCCCGTTCGAGTCCTACCTAGCGGAAAACGCTGAATCATTTTTAATTTCATTCCTTATCATTCATACATCTACCGTGTACGTTTTCTTTGCTTAAATGTTGGAGAGGGTAAAAAACATCCTTTGCCTCGAACATTTTACTAAAAAGTTACATTAAAAGTAATAAATAAGAGAATTTTCTTACTATTTTTAATGCTTATCACTTAACCATTAATAAAGATCACTAAATATAATTATTGAATTAATAACTTATGATTTATATTTTGTCCAAGGTACGCTCCTATCCCTTACCTTGGACATCCGGGAACATTTTTCAGTTTTTCGGTTTTAATTAGTACACACATTCAGTACAAAATTTAAATATTTAAAGATTCCTACAAAATTCGCACATTATATTTTATTTTCGGCTGATCTCTCAAAATAAAATATAATTATTTTTATTTTATTTTGATACAATAATAAAATATTATTTCTTAAAATTAATAAAATTTAAAAAAAAGTTCAATTATTATTTCTTTTATATAGCTTACGGCAAGAAAATTGTATTCCAAATAGAACAAGTCAAAATTTATTACAAAAAGTTCCTAATACATTTAATTTCTGGCTAATCAGAGATGACGCCGGAGCACGTTATAAAAATGGTTAAATTTATCAATCTGACAAAGCTAACCTATTTGAATTTTAAAGAAGTCTAAAAGTTTGAAATACATAAAAAAAGTGCAAAAATCTAATAACTTTGTTTAATAACGAAATTTAAATTAAAAATATCACATGTGAATTCATCTCTAAAATTCAATTACTGTCAAAATCTGTAAAAGAAAAGAAAAAAAAAGATATCTCATTCCTTCGAAAATTCCAGTATTAATTGCACTGAAGAACTGAATAGGTTAGAAAATTATCAATATTATCAGAAGATATACCGCTACATCAAATCAAATTTCGAGGAAATTCAAATAGTGATGACTGATTCTTAAGTAAAATTGAATCCTAAAAATATTTTGTTCTTTTGCTGTTTCCAATGAATGGAATAGTTTCCAAATACTGTAAAAAAGGCATTTTAATCCGGCCGGAAACAGGAATCTGCTACAGAGATGTATTAACCCGTCTTCGGATGGAACATACGCGACTCACTCACTATCATCTCATGAAGAAGGGAGGATGAACCGATGTGTATATGCTGCTGAAGTGATCTCGCTGTTGGGCACATTCTTACTGGGTTGCTCTGGAGTCTCACCGATTCTCTTCATGTGTACAGGAAATGATCAGAGAAGACTCCTCAACAGTAATAAATTTGTGAAGTGTAAATTGTAATTGTTAACATGTAATGGTAATTGTGATTGTAAATTTCCCACTTTGTAATTTCAACTGACATTGTATGTCATGTATGTATGTAAATTTCTCATCTTGTAATTTCAATTGTATTTGTATTTCTACTGTATGAACATGCCAATTGTAATCGAATTTGTAAATCAAGTGTAAATGGCTCGAGTGGTCGAAACACTTAAATAAATAAAAAAAAAAAAAAAGGCATTTATTGGCGACTTATGCCCTTACAACGAATCGTATTATAAAAATGCTCATTTTATATTCAGATTTAAATTCCTTAGCTCAGATGGTTAGGCCTAGGTCTATCGATCTGAGATCTGCGGGCGGTGCCGGTTCGGATCTAACCTGTGGCGTTGACTTTTCCGTTAAGTGGCGGTTCCACAAAATGAGAAACTTGACCCCCCACTTAGAATAGGTTGGTCACCTGTAGATAACTATACAAAAATCAACTTCGCTGTGGATTACCTTAAAAAAAATTCCATTTAATATCTGTATCCGTAAAAAAAAAAAAAAATAGTCTAGAACTGGATAAGATTAGAAAATTAGTAATATCTTAAAATAAACCATATACCACTGGTATAATCCAGCGAAAATCAAATAAAATTTCCAAAAGTTTTTAAAATTAGTAGGGCGGAGATGTGTACTCAGAGACTTCTCGTACATTTAATGATTGTCAGCACTGAGAATCTAACAACTTAGTGGCTGCCACGTGGACCTTGCTCGGACACAACCCATTACAAACTCTATTAGGACAACAATGTTCAACGGAGTCTTGTTTTAACTGAAGACATTCCAGCTCCAGTCCTGTACCTACAAACGGGCAGGTAAATGTTTACTTAAGGAGTACTGTGGAAGAGCAGACAAATGGGACCTGGCATCGCTCCAATTCACTAATAAACCACCGGACTTAACTAACTTCCGCATCTGTTATCTGTTGCTACTGTTTAGGAATACTTAAGGCAATTTCTCAAGTTGAGGGTAATTAAAATTAATTTTTTATGGCTATTGTAAGTTACAAAATTATTATTTGAAAATTATCAACACTAAAGTATGAATTGAAATAAAATTATGCATTAACCAAATCAATTTATCCTCAAATGACACTGGTTGTCTCTTAATTATTCGAATGTTCCTATTAGATATTCATACCAATTATCTTTCAAACATATCATGCAGGAAGAATGTATGACAGAAACGTCAAACAAAGGAATCTAATTTCAAACTTATCTTCCAACTCATCTATTTTTTTCAAATTCTTTGATCGCTTACAAGTCCCTTAAGATATTTACTATTTACAGAAAGTGAAAAAGTCCTTTCTACTCTTTTTAAAACTTTCAAAACTAGTGAATATTTGAAATATATAAATAAAATCTTTTTGATGGGTTAAAGTATTCAATGAACTGACCTTTAACCTTAACTTACACACAAACTCCTGGTTTATGATCTTCGAAATTCTACGTAGCCATTGAATTGAACTTACGTATACAGTTTTGATGTAACAGGAGTTTTAGTAGTCAAGGCTTAGCTCTATATTCAAACTGTCAAAGCGAAAATATCACATAAGTTGGGAGAGCAATTGAAGAAAGTTTTTGACGTGTTGGTGATTATTATAAAAGTTACTACCGCCTAGAGCGCTGGACGCTTATGTGATGTTGAAAGGTAGAAAATTTATTTTTTCTCATATTTCAACATTTTGTCAATTTTTTTTTATATCCATGAATTATGACACTTTTTATATATAACACAAACGAATAATAATTAAAGAATAGTTTTATTTCAGTTTTTGTTAATACACATTTACAAAATCTATTTTTTTTTTTAAACTTTATTTAGTTTAAAATTTATTAAAATATTATCTTAGTTTTCAAATTACAATCAGTGTTGTTTTTATAGTAAACTATAATGATTTTACTCCAAGATAATAGTGATTTATAATCAAAAGCAGTATTTTTGGAACTTATACTTCTCACTTTGAGAGAGTTCTTTGATATTTTTTCATTACATCTATAATTTGGGGCACAGTTTATAAATTTCAATATCCAAATGTTTACCTAAGACGGAAAATGAATTAATACTACTCGTAACTCATTCACAAACCTTTAACTTTAAGAAGTTAGAATAACTTACTCAGAATATTAAATATTAAATAATATTAGTCCTGTCTACCAAAGATGAGAAAGGGATTTTGGTAAAAAAATTTTGAAGGTTCTGAAAACTTCTTTTTTAATCGACTTATTATGATTTTCAACTATTAAACCTTCCATGGTTCCAAGAAATATATCTAAAGATACTTAAAAAATTGATATTTTTTTCGTTTTTAGTACAATAGCATGAAAACTCTTTTTCAGCTACTTTGACTTATACCCAATTATGCAAGAGTAATTTTTTTAAATCTTTTACTTAATTTTTTTTTCCCAGGTAAAGAACGTTTCGTTAGTACCGATACCAAGTGGTTTCGATACTTTGTGTCCGATACTACCGTCGATATCATCATTAGGTGATACTTTGATGGTATCGATGCATCCCATCCACTATTTGTGATACTAGGCATCAATACTTTTCATTCGACCAAGTACCAATTAAAGTAATATTATTCGGGCCTATGAATTTTTTTTGAGTCAACGATTTTAAAATTAGATTTTTTTTTTTTTTTTGTTCCCGGAATAATTCATGGAGTATCGATACTTTTCATCCTAAACTATCGGGTGTCGTCCGGGATATCGTTTGAGACCAAACACTTCTAGTCTAATGGGGCTCAGTCAAATAAGGACCAGAAAGGGAACTCATGTTTATTTCGGGATTTCATGTTAGGGACCTCACATTTTTCCTGGAAGTATAAAAAAAAAGCGAAATAAAATTTGTTGTCTCTCTATTAGCTTTTCAACTAGCAATAATCGCACCTCAGTAGACCTTCATTGGTTACGATATTGCCTCTGCGCAAGGTTGCAAGAGCACTACAGAATGTACTGAATAGTCTACAAGCTTGGTCGGAA